>NC_059364.1:25480000-25780000 GCF_019703515.2 Myxocyprinus asiaticus
TGAACTTATGTCTTTAAAGCCTGTAGCAAAGGCTCTGCTGAAAAATTAGACTACGGGGTTAGATTAAAAGTCTTATTGTTACATTGAAAGGAGAACAGACCGTTCAGCCTGATTATGACTTTTACTTTCACGTCTCTGCCCCCTGGATTGGGGTCCCTGAGGATCCGGTCACCGTAAGCTTACACATTTGAAGAAGTTGAAGGGCAGTTTGAGCAACCTAGAGAAAATGTAGTAAATGTGTAGAATGTTTAGCATGTAACTTGTTGCCCAAAAGTTGTTAGTGGGTACGGGGGTGTTCGGTAGTTCAGCCCCATTTCGCAGCCGGCCCACCAGGAAAAGTCCCGGTTCTCCCTATGGCCAGTCCGTCCCTGAGTAACGGTAACATAAGTTATACTTTAATAAAATGGGCTGTGGCTAAGAATAAGGAACTAATCCCTGACATATTTGGTTTCTCTGTGGCAGGCTACCAGTGTTCTAGTCGTGGTGTTGAACTGCAGCTGGAGATAAGAGTTGATGGTCGACTGGACCAGTGGTCGTGCGCAGATAATTTTTCAGGGAACTCTCAAAATTTAGACAAACTTGCACAATTTACTAAATTAATTTGAGAACATTTTTGATGGGAATAAAAAGTGCATTTAAGTGTCTACTGCCTGATCTTGAAATCAGTCATCACACATTTACTTAATTTATTGTGCTGGACTTTATTAAACAAATCTTGAAAAAAGATTTTTTTTAAACATGAAAAATAAACAAGAAAACAAATATACACATACATAAACTACTTACTGCTATAAATTTCCCATTCAAAAACTGTCATGATACTACAGGAATAAAATTACAGGATTTAAAAAAGCAACATGAGGTAGGAATTGATCATAAAATGTATAACTTAGTCTGGAGTTAAATAGTTTATGGCCAAATTCAGCACTGAGGAAAAGTCTTCTCAGTTGTCAGTCCTGGGCATCCTTATCCATGAGGAGCTTTACTCATTGCTTTCAACAACTGGTATGGCATTACTGAACTTGACATCCATCACTGAAACAAAATAAAAGGTCTACACAGTCTGAAGCTTATGTTTACTATTTACTTAAGTTTTGTTCAAGTAATAGGTTGTTTCACAGCATCATTGCGTGAGGTATGCTATGGATCAGGTTAGAACATCAGATCACGTGAATTGTGGGTAGTGCTTCATGGGCGGCAGGAGGCAGCTGGAAGATGTGATTTAAATTAAGGAGAATTATAGTAATCAAGTTTACTTTTAACAGTCCGTTCCTGTAGCTTAAAAGGATAGTTCACCCAAAAATAACAATTCTCTCATTTACTCACCCTCGTGCCATCCCAGATATGTATGACTTACTTTCTTCTGCAGGACACAAACAAAGATTTTTAGAGTAATATCAAAGCTCTGTAGGTCCATACAATGCAAGTGAATTGTGACCAAAACTTTGAAGCTCCAAAAAGGAGATTAAGTCAGCATAAAAGTAATCCATAAAACTCCAGTGGCTTAATCAACATCTTCTGAAGCAATCCAGTTGGTTTTGGATGAGAACAGACCAAAATGTAACTCCTTTTTCACTGTACATCATGACGGCAGACTCCTTGGCGATCATGATTTCAAACTTGATTACACTTCCTGTAGTGCCATCCAGTGCTCTGTGCATACGTCAAGGACTAGGAAGTGTAATCGAGCTTGAAATCATGATTGTGCCTAGAGAAGGCAATGACAAGATGTACAATGAAACATTTGTTATATTTTGGTCTGTTTTCACTCAAAACCAACTGGATCGCTTTAAAAGACATTGATTCAACCACTTAAGTCGTATGGATTACTTTTATGCTGCCTTCATCCACTTTTTGGAGCTTCAAAGATTTGGTCACTATTCAGCATTGTATGGATCTACAGAGGTGAAATATTCTTTTTTTTTTTTTCAGCAGAAGAAAGTCATACACATCTGGGATGGCATGAGGGTGAGTAAATGATGAGAGAATTTTCATTTTTGG
The DNA here is from genome assembly GCF_019703515.2 of Myxocyprinus asiaticus. NCBI lineage: Eukaryota > Metazoa > Chordata > Actinopteri > Cypriniformes > Catostomidae > Myxocyprinus > Myxocyprinus asiaticus. The sequence goes on from NC_059364.1 coordinate 25,482,002, forward strand.
GTGAACTATCCCTTTAAGTGTTAGAGCATATTGCTGGCAATGCCAAGGTCATGGGTTTGATTCCAAGGGAACACAAATACTGATAAAATACTATTTAAAGGCTGGATTACCCTACACGACTTTAACACAGATTTCAGACCCAATTTTCAGTCGGGCAGAGTTGGTGCTAGTCAGCTCCAGAGTGCAGGTTATTAGAAAGTCAGAGTAAAAGAAAATCATGTAGTGTATGATGGAGACCGACTCCGATTTCTTCCATCTAGTCTGAGGATTTCAAACATGGTTGTGATTTTTGAGCCAACTATCCACAACTACAGGACAAATCTTGTAGTGTAGGATAACAGCAGCCAGCTCCCATGCATCAATGTTAGTTTACATAAGTCATGCGTCTCCTAGAATGGGAGGCGGTGTGTTTGTGATTAGACAGGATCGGGTAGTGTGTGTTGCCCAGTTTTTGTCTGTAGCGATTTTCAAATTCGGTAAGTGTATGATACCTAGTTATTCTGTTCAGATTTTAAAAGTCATGTAGTGTAATCCAGCCTTAGAAGTCGCTTTGGATAAAAGCATTTGTGAAGTGAATAAATGTAAAAAAAAAAAAAAAAAAAAAGTGTTTGTAGTGTAGGCTAAAAGTAATTGAAAAACATTTGTTCTTGTTGCTAAAATGTAAATGGAAAAAAAAAAAAAGGTAAGTCATTAATTCAAAAGAACCTACAATGAGGTATTTGTTTATTTAGGAGAATTGTAAAGGATATCATATTTTCCTGCTGAAGGTGACCGAGGAGTTTCTCTAGCGGAGCGTAACGGCGCAGGGTGGATGCAGAGCCCAGCATGAGGAGCTTATATTTGGCTCGAGTAATGGCCACATTGAGCCTGCGCCAGTCCTGCAGCAACTCTCCCAGCTGAAAGATGACAGACAGATTTTAGAATAAGAAAATTTGCAAATATAAAATAGATAAATTAACTGGCCATATTGTCTAAAATGTAAGTAACTCAAAATTACCTTTGTGTTTATGGAATTGTTGAATAAAAGCAATAGCATGCAACCAAGCTGCACTGAAATACTTGCAGCCAAATCACAGCCGTTCTGATATTCAGTACAACATCACTCTTGCTTGAGTGATATTTCACTGTGCAGTTATGTGGGCTCCATTATACAGGAGCAGTTTATTTTACTTACGTTGCCCTCAGTGTTGCTCCTAACAAAGGACACAATGATGACGCTCTTGTCACGGCCCTGGTACTTGTCCACCGTGTTGACTTCCAGAGCTCTATATGCAGCTCCCTGCAGCAGACTGGAGATGGCTTTCAGCTGCTGCCGATATGGGGCAATGACACCAATGTCAGCTGCTCTGCATCCAGCCTACAACACATTTAAAATTTCATTTACAGTACATTTACTTGCTAAATATTCCTGATGCATTGATCTAGCACTTCTCTAGTTCTTTATGACCAAGTGCTTTAGATAATACTACAATTCATTAATGGATAAAACTTGCACACACCAAATAGCATGTTCTCACCTTCAACAGCAGAGTGACAAGGGAATGTACCAAGATAGCTTCCGTCTGGTTGCTGATTCCACTTTTCTCCACTGTCTCTGGGGCGGGGACCTGGAGAAATGCAGTGCAGAAAGGGACATAAATTATAAAAATGTCAGAAAGACTGATTTTAGGCAAGTCAAAACAAGAATTAGAAAGTTAGACTGACCTCAGAGGTGTCCAGGAAACACACAGGGTCCTTGGGCTCCAGTGCAGCCTGAATCCAAACACTGTATTGTGGTCGACAAACATCCAGCTCAAGCTCCTTCTCAACCTGTACCCTACTGGGCAGCTGTAGTACTGCACTGGCTGTCCTCTCAGAGCCACACTCCAGTCTGCCTTCATACATCAGAGCATTGCTCAGAGACATGATCGCCCTGCAGGGGACAAAATTCAAAATGCAAAATCCACCTGGTTACAGCTGGTGGTTTATGTGAATATTCACAGTTCTATTTACATTCCAAACTTGTACGCTGTATTTTTCACAGTGGAACACAAAAGGAGAATTTTGAAGAATCTTTACACAGGTTTTTTTTCCAAACAAGCGTTTGTAAAGCTCCAACCAGGACAAAAATAAAAGCTCTCAAATGAAATATGGTGAAGGTTTGACGTTATGATGTATGGTCACAAGACACATGCGAAACAATGACGTTTGATGTCTAACTTGCATCATAGGCAACAAATTTGATTTGATAGCTGCAGTGGAAGTGACGATTATCAGTGAATAATAAATATTTCTGTATAAAGCTTCAGACTACTTGGAATAAAGTGTTCTCTTTTTGCATTCCATGTTAAAAAAAATAACAGGATACATTTTAGGAATGATGTAGGTAAATAATTTAAATAATTATTTGGTGGACTAAGTACCTTCCCAGAGACCTTCATCAATCAAATTCTGTAGGTTAATCAAACTCCCCACCTGTTCATTCGGTATTGAACATTCAGCTGAACAACTGCATCACCGTGGTGCTCCAGACGTTTAAACAAACTCTCATCCATGCCCAAGGCCCTGAGGAACATTTACAGTACAGTTCTTAAGTTTCATGCAAGATGATGGTAAAAATGGTTTACGGTGATACGATGTGATCCTATCAAAATACAGACCAAAATATAACTCTTGTAAATATAGGTAATGTAATCAAGCTTGCAATCATGATCACCAAGGAGACTGCTGTCAACATGTAAAGTGCAAAAAAAAAAAAAAAGTTATAGTTATATTTTGGTCTGTTCTCACCCAAAACAGATTGGATCGCTTCAGAAGACATGGATTAAACAACTACAGTTTTATGGATTACTTTTATGCTGCCTTCATTAGATTTGTGGAGATTCAAAGTTCTGATCACCATTCACTTGCATTGTGAGGACCTACAGTGCTGAGATATTCTTCTAAAAATCTTCATTTGTGTTCAGCAGAAGATAGAAAGTCATACACATCTGGGATGGCATAAAAGTGAGTAAATGATGAGAGAATTTCATCATTTACTCATTTCTGGGTGAACTATCCCTTTAAGAATCTTAGCCTCAAACTCAAAAGGTCACATGTGTATTGCAAGAATAGCATGGATATTTTCAATTATTAATCAGTGTGTGGAAAGTGATGGAACTGAAAATATTACCTTGCTTCAGCGTTCTGCACAATAGGAGGGAGCTGTTGGTGATCTCCCACCAGGACAAAACGCTGGGCGTAGAACAGTGGCCCTAAACATACAGGCTGACTGATCTGAGACGCCTCATCTACTATGCAGAAGTCAAAGCGTCTACGGCTGAAAATTGGGTGCTTCACACCCATACAAGTGGTGGCCACAATGAGCTACAAAGGACAATGGAAGAGTTTTGATTTATTTATTTATTTATTTTTGGCTATCATTTGCAGCAATTCAGAGACTCAAAACTATAACATGAAAAAATGATCCCCCTGAGACATATTGACAATGTAAACATGCTTATGTCTAATGTTTCCTACTTCTTTGTTGTAGAGTTCTTCAAGCTCTTCCAGAGTTTGGATGCCTTTGGCCCGACCTGACATCTCTGTGAAGGGCAGGATGTCTTGGTGCACTTTTTGAGTGCGGCCCAGTCGTAGGAAGCTAATCTTAAACCTCTTTAATTTCAGAAGGATGTTGTCCACAGCAGAGTGGGTGTAGCTTGTCAGAAGCACGCTGAAGCCACAAGCATGGAGAATACGCACCTGGCAAACAAGGAAGTTCAGAAGAAATCAGAGAATTTCCTTGATCTTTTTATAGTCACATGGTAAGCATACCAAACGAACATCGGACAGCAAACACAGGATGACAAAGGAATAATAATAAAAATAAAAAATAAAACACAAATAGGTAAATATAAATTATTAAAAAGAAATTGAGGAATTCAAAATTCATACTGCCATGTTTTTAAACTTCTCTTGTTGATTTGTATAAAATAAATGATTTGCAAGGCAAAATCATTGAAAATTAAAACTTACAGTAAGTCTAAAGTTACATCTCTCACTGTAAAGACAGACATTGCATATTTACACATCATGGGAATTGTCTGGTAGTCACTGGCAGCACTTTAAGACAGCGGCAAATGGGGTCAAAATTGAAATTGTTTGAACTTTAAGCACAGCTTTACAATGCTTGACCAACATAAAATGCAGAGAGATACTGTGGAAATGGTCATGTAAAATGAAATTCCAGACTGAACCTTGATAAAATAAAAATACTATAAAAGAGTTGAATACAGAAAAAAATCCCATCATCTGCAGTGGCAATGAAACAGAATATGGTTAATATAAAACACACCTGGTTTCCAAAGTTTTAATAAATAAGCTCTTACCAATGTACAAATGGTGGTAGTTTTCCCAGTGCCAGGCATTCCCACAATAAGTGTGTAATCTTTGGACAGTAGCACTTTTTTCATAGCTTGCTTCTGGGGTTTGTTGAGTCCTGAGAGGCAACATGTGATTAAAACTCATCAATAGGAACAGCAGCAGAGAAGATTCATTATTTATGAGAGCACATCAAAAGGCACATTTAAAACAAGCTAATTGCAGAAAGACTGATTAAACTATGGTTTAAAAAAAAAAAAAAAGACAAAGGACTATAAGGAAAAGTTATATCTATGAGCACACCTTTTAGAATGTTGGCAACAGTCTCCTTGGCATCTCGTGGTAACACGCTGCTCAGACTATCAATGAACTGAGGAGGCCTGAATTCCACAATCAACTCCCTTAATCTTTCACTGCAGAAAAAACAAACAAAAAAACATTCTTTTAATTTAGAAGAAGAAAAAAAAAAAAAAAGACAAGAAACTTTTATTCCCAAGATAATGATCAAACCTGGTCTGAGTGTTTTCCATTAACATTGACAAGTTTACTAGATGAGTGCCGAGACCACCTACACCTTCATCCTGGTCTAGACGGAAAACTGTGTTTGAGGAATACTTGGAAAGATTTCTGGAACAATAGGAATGTGGAATTAGGCATTAATCCACATGAAAGCATTATTAGCTTCAACCTTAGGCTTATAGAGACCTTCAATTTAAATGTGGACACTGCTTACTGGATTGCCATTACAAAATTGACATAAAAACATAATAAAAAAATCTTACTTATCCAAAGAACACATCACTCCATTGATTGTAACCTCTGTGATGTATCCTGTGGCCAGGCCTATGAGCACAGATTCCTGATCACTGACAACAATCCTGTCCCCCACTATCAGCCCGGTGAGAGTCTGTTCTCCCTCTCTCCTCTCAAAGCAGTGCTTATACACCCCATCGGACAGAATGCTGACACTTCCAGCTAACCGCATGTTTCCCATGCAGCCACCACTCTTCTCCCTGAGAATGTGAGAAACATGAGAAACAGGGACGCAACAGGAACTTTCATTTATAAGGATGGAAATTGTAAGAATTTAACCCTTTAAGCTCTGAGGGTGTTAAAGATTTCCTGTTTCAGTGGCATACCCAAAATTAAAGGCTTATAACTCAACAAAAAAAAAGAACAAGTAGGGTCAAGTGTTTGGTATTATTTTAAAGACATTTTTTTTTTTTTTTTATGATATAGATTATGATAAACAGAGGCTCTTAGCCTAAGGAACTGCTGAAAAATCACCAAAAAAAAAAAACTTGAGACAAAAATGTAATTTTTCTAAATTTATCTCAGGGTGTAAATAAAGAACAAATCTCAGGGTGTAAATAAAGTAGCTCCGAAAAACTTTTTTCCAATCATTTCACCTGTAACTGAGTAAAATTTTGTGTTGATACAACAAAGCAATAAAAAGTTATAGCATTACAAAAATAATTGATCCTAGTGTCCAAAAAAAATATAACATTATAATTGTACAAAATAACTAATTTCACATACAAATACAATGACTAAAGGTATGATCTCTGTCCAAAGTATGCAGGCATGTGTAACAAGATCTCAGTTTCATTATGTGTCATTTGAGCAATCGAGTCTGTATCATGTACTTGGTGCCATCTCCTGGTGGCCATATGCAATTAGAATGAACGATCTTCTCTGCCCATATTTGGATGACTTCCACCTCTGGCTGCAGCGATTTAAATACTAATAAGTTTGTACAGCATCATGGAACGCTAAAACAATGTACTACATTATTTCCAATGTAGTCATCTAATCATTATGTGCTATTGTGCTTCGTGTGGATTATCTAATGATCTACGCATCCGATTACATTGTGTATGGGTTAGTTTTAAAGATAATTGCCTAAGTAATAGTATGTGATATTTTATGTTCCGTTTATTTTTTGGGAAGATATAAGGGAAAACACGGAATATATGTAACACCCGTTTACATGTATGTCAAAGACAAATACTTAGTTATTACTCACTATATTTTTTACTGCGAGTAAACAAATAGGCTGATTGTATTATACTCTTTGAGAGCTTTCCAACGACCTATGACACATGGCTATTTAATCTGTTTGATGTTTTTACTGATTACAATAATACGTAAAATGCAAAAATATTAATAGATTATCAAAACGTAACACTTGTGATTTGTCTAAAGCACTTGTTCAGTTTTAGTCAATGCCTACATGCATTGTAAAGTACAGCTTCTAAGCTTTAAAACAATACCTAGTTTGTGTTTGTCAAGACTGTAGTTCTATTTTTTTTTTACAATAATTTTTTTCTCTGCGGGCTCACCGGCGGGCGTGCATACGAGCTTAAAGAGTTAACTCCTTGTTCCTATTTTAAGTAAGGAGTATTTTAGTAAGGTGTTCTGACCACAGCGGAAGAATGCAGACATTCAAGAACCATTAACAGAACCGAATATCATGAAAATCATTTGGTTCCAGTATTTTTTATTTAACCTGTTCTGAAGAAAAAAATGGCTATGGATACCAAATCCCAACCCTGCATGTTGAACCTCTACTATATTTCTGACTAATTTAAACAATGCCTCTTTTGTAAAAACACCAACCTCTGCTGGGCGGTCTGTAGCCAGATATTGCGACGGCCACCTTTTTTCTCCATGGTGACAGCCTCCAAGGAGCAGAGCAGCAACCAGTGACTGAAGTACTGGAGGTGCACCTGCCTGAGGTGCTGGCTCTCCAGCTGCACAAAGGCATGTGAATCCTCACTAAAGTTCTCCCCTGGATCTCTCTCTAGTGCTCTGGGTAAACAGACAATGATGTGTTTCATTAAATGTGAAATTAATCCAGCTGTAAAAAAAAAAAAAAAAAAAAAAAAAAACACAATTACAGATGTAAATGGAAGATAACATATCAAGATATACAGCCATTACCTGCTGTAAACGGCACAGTTTCTTCTCTGAGGACAGTATTTGCAAGCCTGCTGGTCAGATACCATGGCAGGCAATGGGGCCATTTGACTTCTACCATCCACCTTGACCAGACTGTTGCCAATGTGATGAGCCAATGAGTTCCTGATTTTAATCAGCTCTGAGATGGATTAAGTATTAATCAGTACAGTCATGAGCAGGATATAAGCTTAACTTTTGCACAAATTTACATTTTTGCTAAATTGGCAGTTGGCTACATTGTTATTCCTAGAAATATGGTACATTAGCTCTCATATGATACCTTAATATGAAACTACAAGGTGTCGAAAATAGAAACAGCGCTTGAACCAGACTAAAAAAGAAAAGAAAAAACAAACAAACCTCTCCTGTCCATGTGGTTGCCTACAACAGGATATAAACTGCCAGTCTTTAAGTAGATAAGGAAACCTGCCTCTGGATCACAACGTCTATCTGAGCACATCAGTGTGTACAGGATAACCTATAATACAGATAAAATATTGTATTAATTTTAAAAATATTGAATCATTTTCACCCAGCCATACACGAAACACGTTAATATAGCATTTGTTACCTGGCTGCGATGCTCAATGGAGTTGGACTCTTTGCCTGTTTTCAGCTCCAATGGCACAATCCTATCTATGGGCTGTCTGCCTCTGCGATGAATCCTAACCCCAGCTGTCACATCGATCTTCCCCTTCAGGCCAAAACTTGGAGACCAGATGTTCTCCTCAATGTCCACAAAATCTGTGACCGTCACGCTACAGGCTGCATCGTGCTTGCTCATTGCCCCATCATTTGGGCTGATAATAAATAACCACACAAACCGTTAGGCTCATCCAAATATCGAAAATGATCAAACCAGCTACATTTTTAACTTAAAGGAAGAGTTCACCCCAAATGGTATTGTTCTCTCATCATCTACTTACCCTTATGCCTTCTCAAACTCATGACTTTCTTCTGCGAAACACAAACATGAACATATTTTGACAGAGACGTGAATATATCTGTACAACGCAAGTCAATGGGGTCCAACACTTCCAAGCTCCAAAAAGGACATAAAGGCAGCATAAAAGTTGATCCATGTATTTTGAAGCAATCCGATCGGTTTTGAATGAGAACAGACCAAATTATAACTTTTTTTTTTTTTTTTACTCTGCAGTCATCTAGGCTCGATCATGATTTGAAGCTTAGTAACACTTCCTCGTATTTGAGCATGTGCAGAGAGTGTGCACAGCGCATGTACATGAGCAGAGCGCATATTTTGGTCTTTTTCTCACCCGAAACTAGGGCTGCCCCCTGATAGTCGACCAAACGTTAGTCGATGAAGAGTCTTGGTCGACCAAGTTTTGATTGGTCGGTTGATCGCAGAAAAAAACTCCACAGAAAACGACGAACACCGGTATTACCGCTGGTTGGATGCTAGGTGGTACTATGGGGTAATTTTCGTTAAGTGGGGTTAGAATTAAGCCTACACAATAAAGCAAGACACCTTGATTTCAAACTTTGACTTTATTTTTTATTTATTTTAACTAAAAATTCAAATGAAACTGGAAAAAAATAAGTGCAATTAAAATGTGTGTTGTTCACCTTTTTGAAAGATGGTTTTACAACATTTGTCAACATCTCTCTGGCAAAGAACCTACTTCATCTGTGCACTCTCTACCAGTCGGGTATTTCATTGTCCGGGAAAATACATCGTGTGTGATAAATTCGCTTTGTTCCCTCCTTCACGATATACAGTTGTGCTCAAAAGTTTGCATACCCTGGCAGAAATTGTGACATTTTGGCAATGATTTAGAAAATATGACTGATCATGCAAAAAATCTTTTATTTAAGGATAGTGATCATATGAAGCCATTTATTATCACATAGTTGTTTGGCTCCTTTTTAAATCATAATGATAACAGAAATCACCCAAATGGGCCTGATCAAAAGTTTACATACCCTTGAATGTTTGGCCTTGTTACAGACACACAAGGTGACACACACAGGTTTAAATGGCATTTAAAGGTTAATTTCCCACACCTGTGGCTTTTTAAATTGCAATTATTGTCTGTGTATAAATAGTCAATGAGTTTGTTAGCTCTCACGTGGATGCACTGAGCAGGCTAGATACTGAGCCATGGGGAGCAGAGACCTGCGTAACAAGGTAATGGAACTTTATAAAGATGGAAAAGGATATAAAAAGATATCCAAAGCCTTGAAAATGCCAGTCAGTACTGTTCAATCACTTATTAAGAAGTGGAAAATTCGGGGATCTCTTGATACCAAGCCAAGGTCAGGTAGACCAAGAAAGATTTCAGCCACAACTGCCAGAAGAATTGTTCGGGATACAAAGAAAAACCCACAGGTAACCTCAGGAGAAATACAGGCTGCTTGGGAAAAAGACAGTGTGGTTGTTTCAAGGAGCACAATACGACGATACTTGAACAAAAATGAGCTGCATGGTTGAGTTGCCAGAAAGAAGTTTTTACTGCGCCAATGCCACAAAAAAGCCTGGTTACAATATGCCTAACAACACCTTGACACGCCTCACAGCTTCTGGCACACTGTAATTTGGAGTGACGAGACCAAAATAGAGCTTTATGGACACAACCATTTTGAGGGGTCAACAAGGCCTACAGTGAAAAGAATACCATCCCCACTGTGAAGCATGGTGGTGGCTCACTGATGTTTTGGGGGGGGTGTGAGCTCTAAAGGCACGGGGAATCTCGTGAAAATTGATGGCAAGATGAATGCAGCATGTTATCAAAAAATAATGGCAGACAATTTGCATTCTTCTGCACGAAAGCTGCACATGGGACACTCTTGGACATTCCAGCACGACAATGACCCTAAGCACAAGGCTAAGTTGAACCTCCAGTAGTTACAGCAGAAAAAGGTGAAGGTTCTGGAGTGGCCATCACAGTCTCCTGACCTTAATATCATCGAGCCACTCTGGGGAGATCTCAAACGTGCGGTTCATGCAAGACGACCAAAGACTTTGCATGACCTGGAGGCATTTTGCCAAGACGAATGGGCAGCTATACCACCTGCAAGAATTTGGGGCCTCATAGACAACTATTACAAAAGACTGCACGCTGTCATTGATGCTAAAGGGGGCAATACACAGTATTAAGAACTAAGGGATGCAGACTTTTGAACAGGGGTCATTTCATTTTTTTCTTTGTTGCCATGTTTTGTTTTATGATTGTGCCATTCTGTTATAACCTACAGTTGAATATGAATCCCATAAGAAATAAAAGAAATGTGTTTTGCCTGCTGTGTAAAGAAATGTTTTCTTTAAAAATGGTACATATATTACCAATTCTCCAAGGGTATGCAAACTCTTGAGCACAACTGTATATATATATATATATATATATATATATATATATATATATATATATATATATATATGTTTTTGTATTATTATATGTTTTAATCACAGATGTATAGGCTGCAGAGTTGTGGTCACGATTAACTGCTCTGTGGAAATAAAGCGAACTGAACTCAAAGCACCTCCTGAGCTGAGATGTCTGAGGGCATTTGAAGCACTCATAGATGATACTGTTCTTGCAAACAAAAAAAAAAAAAAAAAAAAAAATCAGAAGATAGAAACAAAGAAAGAGTAAATCTTTTACATACGCGTGTTCCACGAGACTGCACGCCTTCATGTCATACATGCACATAGACGGCTTTTCTGTCATCTGTTCTTAATAATATAATAAAGTGTGTGTCTGTGCGTCTATGGGCAAATTATTTGTGATATTAATTTGATAATAATAATAGCCTAATAAATAATAATAATTTAATATATGGGGAAACGAGCCAAATATCGTCTTGACATCGTCAAAAGCATCAGCTATTGGCGATCACTCTGACCATTGTCGATCCCTGAGATCATCGTCTGTCGGCACAACCCTAAAGTGCATTTCTCTCTATAAAATAACAAAATGTTCAGACAGTCTCCTTACTGGTTTTTCCGACACATTCAGAATCATTACCGCTTTAGCCGGTGTCGCTGCAGCTCGTTTCATGCGTGTAAAATGTATAATTTAAAGGCTCATTATTACGGTTTAGTATTTCTCTGTAATGTAGAACAGTGTTAGCAATGTTACTTATTCTTTCTCAGCCCTGAAACTCAAACCATTTTCTAAAGCCCCCCAAAATATATTTAAGTAATTAAATTAATATCATAAACGTGCGACTAGTCGACTAATGGCTTAAATTAATGCTTACTAGTCGACTAGTAAAATCTTTGGTCGGGGTCAGCCCTACCTGAAACCGATCATATTTCTTCAGAAGACATGGATTAAATCACTTGAGTTGTATGGATTACCTTTATGCTGCCTTTATGTGCTTTGGAGATTAGAAATGTTGGACCCTATTGACTTGCATTGTGTGGATATAGCCACTTTATATCTCCATCAAAATATCTTCGTTTGTGCTCCACAGAAGAAAGTCATATAAGTTTGAGACAGTGTAAGGGTGAGTAAATGATGATAGAATTATAATTTTTGTGTGAACAATTGCTTTAAAGACCCGATAACATTTAAAATTGAAGTTTCGTAGCTTTCAGTCCATGTCTATTAGCTTCAAAGTCATCTATATGCTAGCATACTCCTAAAGATTGTCAAAATTAACTTTTAGTAGATGTACGCATGTAAAATTCACCGTCTTCCTCTTACTTTAAAACAGACAAAAAATTATGACTCATCTCACACTTTACATTTTTACCTAATCAAATGCTCTCTAGAATGAGAATCTCCCTCCCCTAATACCACCTACGATCAACTAACAATCAGTAAATGATTCTCCACAAAAACTGGGCTTGTCTAGCCATTTCATGGGGTCTTTAAGCAATTGCACTGTGTTTCAAGCAAACCATGCTCTCAATATCTTTAGAGACTGGTTAAAATAAATAAGAGGCTGAAATGTACACTCACAGTTTCAGGCTGAGTTGTTTGTGTCCAGCCTGTGGTGAAGTGTGAAGATAGTCTTTTGCCCACTCAGATAAAGAGGGGAGATATTGTTCAACTTCCTGCCTCATGTCATCCTGGGTCAGATTTAAACTGTACCTAAACAAAAATCAAGTCAACGCATGTGCTGTTAACAATTCTTTTAAAGCACTGGCATAAAACAAAAATCATTATAATGGTCAAACTTTGTATAACCACAACATCTGTATAGTACCATCTACTTTTGTAAAATAAGAGTACAACTGAGATATTAATGTGCCCTTAACATTCTGCACGTCTGAAAGTGGAAATTACATTGCAATATAGCTCTTACATTTGTCCGAGGTAGTTGGAGCTCCTCAGTGCCTCTGTGGCTAATGTCTGTATTCTCTCCGGACAGAAGTCTGAAGACATGGCTGCTTTTTGAAAGATATCATGAACTATGGTACCATTTAGCATCTGCTTGGATCCACCGTCGAACGCCTGTTTGAAAATCACATGCAAGACAGCAAATAGTTTAATTATTAAAAGGGATAGTTCACCCAAAAATGAAAAATTCGCTAATTTACTCACGCCATCCCAGATATGTATAACTTTGTTCTGCAGAACATAAACGAAGATTTTTTGAAGAATATCTCAGCTCTGTAGTTCCACACAATGCAAGTGAATAGTGACCAAAACTCTGAAGGTCCATAAAAGTAATCCATACGACTCCAGTGGTTAAATCCATGTCTTCAGAAGTGATATGATAGGTGTGGGTGAGAAACAGAACAATGTTTAAGTCCTTTTCTATAATAAATCTCCACTTTTGTTTTTGGCGATTCATATTCTTTGTGCATATCGCCAACTAGTGAATGAATGAATGAACGTTACATTTATTTAGTGCTTTTCTGACACTACACTCAAAGCGCTTTACACAGTGAAGAGAGGACTCTTCCTCAACCACCACCAGTGTGCAGCATCCACCTGGATGATGTGACAGCAGCCATAGTGTGCCAGTACACTCACCACACACCAGCTATTGGTGGAGAGGAGAGAGTGGAGTGATAGAGCCAATTAATGGATGGGGATTATTAGGAAGCCATGATTGATTAGGGCCAATGGGGGGAATTTGGCCAGGACACCGGGGTTACACCCCTACTCTAGTGGCCTGGGAAGAGAACTTATAGTAAAAAAGGAATTAAATATTAATCTGTTTCTCAACCACACCTATCATATCACTTCTGAAGATACAAATTGAACCAATGGAGTCTTATGGATTACATTAATGCTGACTTTATATGCTTTTTGGAGCTTCAAAAGTCCCATTCAATTGCATTGCATGGACCTACAGAGCTAAAATATACTTCTAAAAATCTTTGTGTTCAGTAGAAGAAAGTCATACACATCTGGGAGGTCTGCATCACTTCGCAGAAAGAGATGAACGCACAGCAGGAAGCCTCTGACAACATTAATATGAGCAGTATGCATGCATAAGCTACACTGCATTGTGAAGCGATAATATATAAGCAGTATAAAATATGCTTTGTTATCACTCATTTTTTCTCTTCTGCATTTTTGTGTGTGGCCGTCACACCTTGAACAGTTCTCCGAGCACCCCTCGCCTCATGCAGCGGATGCTGCTGGCAATGCTGGTCCCAGAGAGCAGCAGATCAGGCAGCAGAACCAGGAAACCAGAGTCCCTATCAATTGTCCACAAGCCAGAAACACACCTCCCTTCCAAGTGAATGATGTCTCTCACTGCGATTGGAGTACTCTCCCTTAAAATTTAGAAAGATTTAAAAAAAAAAGACAATCAGAGTGAAAGAACAAAAAGTTATTGTTATGTAGGAGGACAGAGATTAGAATTTTTAGACAAGTAACATTTTATACCAGCCATCTTTGAGAATGCAGGTCTCTGTGGGCTGTGTCGTCTTTGAGCAGGTGATGGTTAAGTGCTTCTCAGTGCTACTTTGTGATGAGGTGACTTCCTGTACATCCAGAACCCAGTATCGGTTGTGAACACCAGAGGCCAGTATAACATGTTCTGGTATGTCTTTAGTTTTTCTACAAGTCAAAGACAAATACATTATGTTCAGTTTTAATGCACAAAACATCATTATATAGGCCAACTCCAATTCCAAGGTTATATAAAACATTCATACTCAAGACTAAACTTCTTGGGTTTTGGTGCCTCAATGTTTTGGTCCATGCCATCATCAAACCAATCGTCTTTCAGGTCATTTAAATCATCCTCAAATAGGGCAGGCAAAGTATTTACATCAGCAATTTTGTCTTTCGCTTGCAGCTCAGCAGCACCCATCAAGGTTCTCTTCTTAGTGACAGGACAGTTGAGAAAGTTCTCTTTTTCTTCACTAGAGTCACTTTGTATCCATGAACTATATGACATCACAAGATCATTTGCCTCAGAATCTGCATTTATGTCTATCGCTGGCTTTGCAGTAACAGTTAACAAATTCTCTTTCTCACACGTGCTAAACCTCAGATGGTGAAAAGGTTTTTTGGAGAGCTTTGAGAGACCATTTGTTTTTCCATTCATTTTCACACCAGGCCCAGAGGCCAATCGGCTTTTCTCAAAATGTAGATGCTGAGATTTGATTGATTTGATTTTTTCTCTGGACTATTTGAGAATGCTCTCTGTAATGAGTCTTCTGAAGCATATGCATTGGCCCCTGGTAAGCTTGGCTCACAATCAGACTCTACAGAAAGTTTCTGATCTTGCACGGTTCTGGCCCGTTTGGCACTCTGGATGTTCTCCGAGCTGTACAACATCCTCTTCATGGAGCCAGAATGACTTACGCCATTCTTAAACTTAAAAGTGTCTCCTGGTTCTGGACTGCTGTTTTTCTGTGCCTGCATCAGCTTACATGCTATCAGACTGGTTTTACCCCTGACACCTTTAGAGAGTAGACCATGTGAGACAGATGAGCGGTTCTCATATGAGGAGTCTGGACGGGCGTTCTCGGCCCTCGAACTGTCAGGCATTTTTGGAACAGCAGAAGTAGAGCAGGGGACATTTTCATCCTCCACAAAACAAGTCTTCAATGAAACAGGGGCTCTTGGAATTCCAGCTTCTGTTCTTTTAGGAGACTTTGATGAAACCTAAAAAATATATATATATAATGCTGATCTGATTAACGTATAATGTACACACTCTCAGACAGAAAAATACAGATTAATGTAAACTGATTAAAGAACTGCATATTAGATGGCAACTTATGATGAATACAACAAATCAGCATATAAGTGAAATTACAATCTATTAATTCTCATAAAAATTTACATTTATTACAAGTATCATGACCTTACCTTTGAAAGGAAAAAAGCAGAAATGTTTGATTGTACTCCACTGACCATCTGCAACACCATAAGATCATGTTAGTGGACCTGCCATTGACAGGGACTGACAAATTCACATTTCGGAAGACTTTAAATATCCTAGATATCTGGATGTTTACTGTCTGATTAGTAGAACACAACGTCAAATAGAAGACGATCGAGTACTTACGGAAGATTTAGACTTCATCATCACGGACCACAAGCTTAAGCGAATAAAATGACTAAAAGGCGATTTTGCTTCGGAGAGTACAAATTCTGGTTTCAAAACTTTTAAAATCTCTCACGTTACTATGACAACTGAAAATTAAAGACGACCGTTGTCACTCAAATGTAATATATCCAGAAACAAATGATCTCATAAAGCATTTTTGGCATGTCCCAAAAATGTTTTCTAATAATAAAAGTAGCAGATCTCTTGCGTCAACAACATTTGCTGCATCTATTTTAAATCTCAAACTTCCCGCGTAACAGTCGATGAAAACGACACATGAGAAAGCAAACGTTTTCCTCGTTAATTTGTGTGTGTGGCATTTCCATCACCAGGGCAGACACACCGCCACCTAGCGGTAGAGAGAACATCACTCTTCGTATAGATACATTGTTGAACAGGTTCAAAACTAGCCATATAGTTACCTAATATTACTCAGTACTTTCTTGTAAGTACACTGTAAGTATAGTGAAAGTACACGTACAGTAAAATTAAGTGCAACTGAAATATTATTCTTATATTATCAACCACATTGGATATAAAGGTGCCGTTAGCTTTATTTTATAGAATGGTATGCAGAAAATGTTCCTTCTCCCTGAAAGATATCACTGAAATAAGTGTTGTGAGATGTCTCACAAGCAGGGCTGTGGAGTAGCAGAATACATGTAACGGGCAGGAGCATAGATTCCAGGGGGATGGGGGGAGTAACCTCCCCAATAATAAAAACAAGCAGGTACAGGTGGAAGGTCATTCTGTATTGTTGCTCCTAAGCTCTGGAACGCATTACCCCTTACTCTTCATAATATTTCCTCTCTATCCACTTTCAAGACCCAGCTGAAAATGTATCTATTTGCAGTACACTTTCAGCAACCTTTTTTTATTTATTTTTTATTTTTTTTTTGTATCTTGTATCATTTATCATGTTATGAAATGTATTTCTGAAATGTACTTTTTGTAAAGCGACCTTGAGCTTTGGGAAAGGAGCTTTATAAATAAAACTTCTTCAAAAAGTAATTTGATTACTGAAGAGATTACTTTAATTTTATTGTCATTTGTTCCATTTAAAAAAATTTCCATCTCACCTGTCACTGTGACAGCACTAGACTCTGTAAACAGCAAATAAAAATGAGTCAGACATCCACGGACAATGACGCTTTCGACCTGTCAATCATTTTATGCATTCTCATAGTATTGTAGTTGCAGCGAATTATTGAGGCTTAAGTTCTGTTCAGGTACACTCAAACACCTGCAATTCCAAACAAAAACATTGGGGGCTGGACCAAAATCATTCGGGCTCTTTATGTTTTGACATAACAACACGCCTGCTTACCGCCATTCTTATGCCATGTTGTTCGTAACAGTTGTCTATTGAAGGCACTATTTGTTTGAAGTAAGCTTGGAGCAGCAAAAATAGAAATAAACCTTGTGTAAATAGTCATGTGAACATTTAGCTTTATGCTAAGCTAAAATGCTATTTCTATCCAATTTACATGCACCTGTTACCAGACTTGATCATATTTTTTCATAAAGAAAATCCACGTTAGATCATAATTTTTTTTTTTCTCTTTAGTAAGACCTTAGATATTAGGGTAAAAATCTTTTTCTTGATAATAATTTTTTTATTGTTTTCTTCTATAAAAATCTCTACAAATTCTTAAAAATATCAATTTGCTTTATCTTGTTTTTAGAAACAACACTGCATTAGATATTTAGGCTTTTTTCACAGAATGTATTTTTAAAATGTGTATTTTATCTAACTGTATTGCCAGACTTTTTTATAGTCAAAACAATAACAACAAAAAAACTCTACCAATGCTGATGTAATCCAAAGTATTTAGATTACACTCATAACATAGTGTCACTGAAATCTGAGCCCCATCTTTGAAATATTCATGCCAGGTCACCACAGACAGAGAGTCTGGTCTGCTGACATGGATGCTGGAGAAGAACTAAAATGTCTTGTTTGTGTAGAGCCCTTCACGGACTCTGTATGCCTTCCATGCAGACACAACTTCTGTCAATCCTGCATCAGAGTGTTCTGGAACAAGGATGACCCCAAAATATGTACAGGAGGTCCTCTTTTCTGTCCTGAATGTCAAATCCTCCTGCCTTCTGACCTTAAGCTTGAGATCAACTCAGATCTTCAAAGGAAAGTTTAAGATGTCTTTGCAAGAGGATGTTTGCTGGAAGCATCATCTCAAGCGTCACCTCCAGCTATCTTGTGTGATCATTGCATTGAGAAGACTGAGGTGGCAGTGAAGAGTTGCATCACCTGTGATTCTTCTCGGTGTTCTGCTCAGATGCTCCTTCACCAGCAGAGAGTGGTTTTAAGAGGGCACTCTCTTGTTGAGGTAACAGAGGACTTGATTTCCTTCAAGTGCAGGGAACATGGGGAAGAGCTGAAGCTGTTCTGTCAGGAGGACCAGGCTGCTGAGTGTTTTCTCTGCATTGTGTTTGGGTCACATAAGAACCACCAAGCTGTCAAGTTGCAGGAAGCATATTCAGAATTCAAGGTAAGGGCTTGAATGAATGAAAATGGGTTTTAATGAGTGAAAAATAGCTAAAATTGTATGTTTTGATTACATAAATTACATTTTTATTATCATTATTTAATAATGAAAAAATAGACGCCTCACATGTCCTCAGCTGACAGCTTCATTGAATTCTACCCGCTCAACACCACTTTCATGTACAACAGTAAAGAGGAGACTCAGGGGTGAAGGCCTTATGGGGAGCATTGCAAAGAAAAAGCCACTTTTGAAACAGAAAAACAAAAAGAAAAGGTTAGAGTGGGCAAAGAAACAGAGACATTGGACAACAGATAATTGGAAAAGAGTGTTATGGATCTTAACCCCATTGAGCTTTTGTGGGATCAGCTATACTGTAAGGTGCATGAGAAGTACCCGACAAGACAGCCACATCTATGGCAAGTGATACAGGAAGCGTGGGGTGAAATGTCACCTGAGTATCTGGACAAATTAACAGCTAGAATGCCAAGGATCTGCAAAGCTGTCATTGCTGCATGTGGAGGATTTTTTGATGAGAACTCTCTGAAGTAGTTTAAGCAATAATTGAAGTAGTTTAATAGTAATTTTTCACGTTATTAATGTCCTGACTATACATTGTGATCAGTTGAATGCCACTTTGGTGAATAAAAGTACCAGTTTCTTTCCATAAGAGCAAAATCTATCTACATATACAGGTGCATCTCAGTAAATTAGAATGTCGTGGAAAAGTTCATTTATTTCAGTAATTCAACTCAAATTGTGAAACTTGTGTATTAAATAAATTCAGTGCACACAGACTGAAGTAGTTTAAGTCTTTGGTTCTTTTAATTGTGATGATTTTGGCTCACATTTAACAAAAACCCACCAATTCACTATCTCAAAAAATTAGAATACATCATAAGACCAATAAAAAAAACATTTTTAGTGAATTGTTGGCCTTCTGGAAAGTATGTTCATTTACTCTATATGTACTCAATACTTGGTAGGGGCTCCTTTTGCTTTAATTACTGCCTCAATTCAGCGTGGCAGGGAGGTGATCAGTTTGTGGCACTGCTGAGGTGGTATTGAAGCCCAGGTTTCTTTGACAGTGGCCTTCAGCTCATCTGAATTTTTTGGTCTCTTGTTTCTCATTTTCCTCTTGACAATACCCCATAGATTCTCTATGGGGTTCAGGTCTGGTGAGTTTGCTGGCCAGTCAAGCACACCAACACCATGGTCATTTAACAAACTTTTGGTGCTTTTGGCAGTGTGGGCAGGTGCCAAATCCTGCTGGAAAATGAAATCAGCATCTTTAAAAAGCTGGTCAGCAGAAGGAAGCATGAAGTGCTCCAAAATTTCTTGGTAAAAGGGTGCAGTGACTTTGGTTTTCAAAAAACACAATGGACCAACACCAGCAGATGACATTGCACCCCAAATCATCACAGACTGTGGAAACTTAACACTGGACTTCAAGCAACTTGAGCTATGAGCTTCTAGACTCTAGGACCTTGGTTTCCAAATGAAATATAAAACTTGCTCTCATCTGAAAAGAGGACTTTAGAACACTGGGCAACAGTCCAGTTCTTCTTCTCCTTAGCCCAGGTAAGACGCCTCTGACGTTGTCTGTGGTTCAGGAGTGGCTTAACAAAAGGAATACGACAACTGTAGCCAAATTCCTTGACATGCCTTGACCCCAGCCTCAGTCCATTCCTTGTGAAGTTCACCGAAATTCTTGAATCGATTTTGCTGGACAATCATAAGGCTGCGGTTCTCTCGGTTGGTTGTGCATCTTTTTCTTCAACACTTTTTCCTTCCACTCAACTTTCTGTTAACATGCTTGGATACAGCACTCTGTGAACAGCCAGCTTCTTTGGCAATGAATGTTTGTGGCTTACCCTCCTTGTGAAGGGTGTCAATGATTGTCTTCTGGACAACTGTCAGATCAGCAGTCTTCTCCATGATTTTGTAGCCTAGTGAACCAAACTGAGAGACCATTTTGAAGGCTTAGGAAACCTTTGCAGGTGTTTTGAGTTGATTAGCTGATTGGCATGTCAAAATATTCTAATTTTTTTAGATAGTGAATTGGTGGGTTTTTGTTAAATGTGAGCCAAAATCATCACAATTAAAAGAACCAAAGACTTAAACTACTTCAGTCTGTGTGCATTGAATTTATTTAATACACGAGTTTCACAATTTGAGTTGAATTACTGAAATAAATGAACTTTTCCACGACATTCTAATTTATTGAGATGCACCTGTATATATATATATATACGTTTAGCAGGGAAATAAATTTACGGCGCAAATTATGGTTACTCCAGGGATGCTTGTGCATCAGCATTAGATGCTGGAAATGTCCCGCCCCTCACTGAAACGGAAAATATGATTGATTAGTAAATATCCAATCGTGTCTGAAATGAACGTTCTGATTGGTGGATCAGCTTAGTCGGACTGTCTGTCTTGCCAGTGCCATCAGCTGCGCTACAGCAGCTCCGTGCACATTTAGAGGTAATCTCTGTACACTTTTTAAAATAATAATAATAATAAAAACAACACACAATTCACTCAACGGTGCTGCGGCATTGCGTTATTATTAATTTGAAAAATTTCCAGGTCAAAAGCCTACTCTTTGTACTGGCGGCCATACGTATCATCACTTATTTTAGGTGGGCATACGTAAAATCCTAAGAACGATAGGTGGGCAAACGGCGTATGCCTGCGTATGCCTTAGACTATACTACTGATGTCAACTTATTTACGTTTACCAAGCTAAAAGATTTTCTTTAAATCTTGACGTGATTTCCGGAAAACCGCAGATGCATACCGACTCAAAACAGTTGAGAAATACAACCAGATAAAAGCGCAGATTAAGGAGGATCAGAAGCTGATGTTGACCATTCTGGAAACAGAGGAGTTTTACACCAAAAATGGCTAAAATGGAGGAGTGAGTCACTGGAGTGTCATGTCAGAGATATTAATGCTGTCCTAAGATCAAGCCAATCTCCCCTTCAGGAAGAGAATGACATCATATTTCTTCAGTTGCATATTATAGTTTCACATTCTGTGGGGTTTATTTTGAAGTATGTTTTGGGGTCATTTTGGGGTCATATGCCAATTGGATCTATGCACCTATTCAAGCAAAAATATAGGAGAGAGTGCAGTGTAAAAATAACTTTATTTTGGAGTACACATACAGTATTGCTTTTTCCCCCCTTGGTATGCTAACAATAGCAGAAAACAAAATTACTTTTACTGCATCTCAAAAAACATAAGCAGACATGTTGATTTTATTATATTCTCTTGAATTTGTACTTATCAGTAGAACAAAATAGTTTATAGACACATCCATAAAATAATGGCAGAGGATATTTAGACTAAGTGTAAATATGTAACAAAAAGCTTCTTCTTTGCACAAAGTGCAAATAGTGGCAAATACAGAGTTCCACAGACACTAACACCTACCCCTAACCCTAACCTTCCCTTACAAAAATTAATCATGGTTTTACTTCAGTAGTAAAATCATAGTAACCACAAAATTAAACATGGTTACTATATTAATACCATATTACTGTAGTAACACCATGGTTAACTGCATTAAAACCATGGCTTCTGCCAAAAAAGATAGTTACTACAATATTACTATAGTAAAACCATTGTTAATTTTATCCGGATCCAACCTTTCTTTCAACTCCCCGACCTTCAACGTGACCAAAACACTGTGAGGAAATCAATCTTCATATTAATTTGTATTTTTTATTGTAAGTAGTATTAAAGGAAAAATTAATAGTAAAGACAGGAAATAGGATGGGGGAATAACACGGAATTGTACCTGGGTCATCCACAGGAAGAAAAGCACATCCACACCATTGTTAAACCCCATGCCACTGCAGCTACACAGGAGGTGCAATTTGTCTTTAATATCTGTGTTTCCACCAGACAATTTGAGTGCTGTTTGGCAGGTGCTAGTTACACCTAGTGCAAATAGTCACTCTGAAAAATAAAACTTTATTTTATGGAGAAATGGGGGACTTTTTGAAATGGTCATTGCAATAATTTGGATTAACATTCAGTGACCAAAATGAATGTTTAAATGAACCCCTCATCATGGTCCTAGGTCCCAGGTGGAATTGCCACATGTTCCTGTGATAGAGCAAGAGTTCAGCACCCCAAACAAGATGAAGACAGTCGAACAGTTGGTTAATAACTTACATGAAGTTGTTCTGTGAACACACAGTGGCTTTGGTCTAGTAAGTGTGACCATGCAACCCAGTGGGATGCCATCCTGTACTTGTTGTCCCATTGTACAAACAATGTACATAAATATAATTTTTACCTTTTACTATGATATATTAAATTTCACCACCCACAGGTCTCAGAGCAATTAGTTTGGACCCAGAGACAGTGCACCCCGATTTGCACATCTCAGAGGACAAGCTGGAAGTACACTGGAGTAAGAAGTCAACCTCAGAGAGGAAACAGAGACTGCACATCACCTCTCAGTACAGTATCCAGGTCAAGGAGAGTTTCTCCTGTGACTCCCACTACTGAGAGGTGGCCGTCTGGGGAAAACCCTATTGGATGATTGGCCTGTCATATGTGTCAACTACTGGCGAAAATATTCCCGCTGATGAATGTCTCTCAGGTGAGATTGCGAGTGAGCATTCTTAATTGACAGACCACGTGTGCGCACATACTGTTTCTTTGAATGCGCGCACAGACGGAGTGCCGCTCTCATGAAACGCTTTGATTCGATATTCTTTTGCAGTTTATTTCCCTCTCTAACTGTGCTGTGCTTCAGCAATACAGAGAGCTACCCTAAATACTCAGGAAAATGGACAATGGACAAATGGTGATTTGCATCTACTGGACAAGGAGTAAAAACGTACTTAAATATTGATCTGTTTCTCACCCACACCTATCATATAGCTTCTGAAGATATGGCTTTAACCAATAAATTCATATGGATTACTTTTATGCTGCCTTTATGGGCTTTTTGGAGTGTCAAAGTTCACTTATATTGTATGGACCTATAGAGCTAAAATTTTTCCTAAAAATCTTCGTTTGTGTTCAGCAGAAGAAAGTCATACACATCTGGGATGGCATGTGGGTGAGTAAATGATGAGAGAATTTTCATTTTGAGATGAACTATCCCTTTAATGCGATACGTACTCTCTCTGAAGGCACAGGCTCAATAGAGTATCAACTACTTCATCTGCTGTTGGAGTTGTCGTTTTTTCTGATTATAGCGGAGCTGTCCATTTCAGCACCATGCACACGGCCAATGAAATGATGAGGCATCAAATATCTGCCGCATTGGCGCCTCATAATGGACACCATCAGATGTGTGGAGTTGCTTATCCCTATATTCTTATTTCTTAGAAGTAAAGAATGAGGCATGGCAAACCTCTTCGCAGTCACTTACAAATACAAGGTGAGCAGCCAAACCAATATTTTAAACACTAATCAAAATAACCAAAAAGGTAAAAGTGGTCTCAGAGTCAATGTCTGGTTTGAAGTGGAAGAAAGTCACAAAGAGACAGTGGTTTACGTGTTATTTAATTTTCTGAATTGTACCGCAGGTTATGCACTGTTTATTTGATTGATTCTGGGAAACTTATCCTCCTTGATGTAGCTATTCTGTTTGACTTCAATTGCCTTTGCTGTCTACACTCTCCCAGTAACTACAAGGAGAAACTTTTGTTTGCAGGGAACACTGCATACTGTTTGTATATTTGAACCCATGTGCTCTGAGCCCTGATCACAGAACTATACCCTAGACCAGTGGTTCTCAACCTTTTTGACTCCAAGGCCCCTATTGTTGGAGACAATATTCAAAGGCCCCCCATGTAGGCTATTAGATATATATAAGGTATATCTATTATAAGTTATTTCCTTAAAACTTGTGATTCCAGAAATGTTTAGAACTGTATATTCTTCATAAAATGCAAGCTGTTGAAGGGAGTTATTACATTTTTAGCATTTTCAGTAAGCTGAATTATAATAATTATATAAAAATTATAATAATCTATCATATTTTAAATAATTGTAAGAGATCTTGAGGCCCCCCTGGAAGTGTGCTGAAGCCCCCTAGTGGGTCACGACCCCCTGGATGAGAACCACTGCCCTAGACTACAGTTTCTTTGTAGTCATCAGTCACCTTAGAAGCTAATGTCTAAGAGCAGCCAGTCTGAGTAAAGTTTTCTCTCCAAAGCTCTCATATAACATAGTACGTAATGAAGGACTGCCAATGCCCAATGTCTCAGCGTAGGTCAGATGTCAGCTTAATGTTATTTTACAATATTTGTACTACAGCACACTTACATCTTAAAGATAATGACTTATGCATCTGAAATTCTTCCTTTTCACACTAGTTTCATATTGTATAATGTCCCTTATATCTCTTTAAAAGTTTTTAACATTATTTAGATGAATGTTGGCAGTTGATATTCAACATCAAGTACTTTGGTTAAAATGTATACAGTATTTATACTAGGGGAATATGTACATTTTTGATAGTATGACAGGTCAAGTTTTCCACCATTTTTAATCACTTTTTGTATTTCACTTAAATAGTCCTGCGGTGTGACAAATACAAGTACAAACATTCCATATAGTATTTGTATAATAATTAAACAAACATTACAAAATGTTATAATAAGATGAAGTATACTAGCATATCGCTGCAGGACACCGCTGTCACCGCTTGATATGTAATGTCAACTACCCATTTAAAGTAAAGAGACGACAGCAAATTAATCAAAATCAAAATCAAATCAAATCAAATCACTTTATTGTCACACAGCCATATACACAAGTGCAATGGTGTGTGAAATTCTTGGGTGCAGTTCCAATCAACATAGCAGTCGTGACAGTGATGAGACATACCAATTTACAATAACATCAAATTAACACAACACAATTTAAACATCTGTTATACACATAATTACACTCAACAATATACAAATAATAACATACACTGTACAGTATACAATACGCTGTTTTTTTTTTTTTTTTTTTTACTATATAGATACACATTATTCAATAAAAATTAAAAATTAAAATATATAAAAAAATAAAAAATTAAAAAAAGTATATATATATAGAATGTACAGTATTGTACTGTATTGACATTCAGGCTGTCGGTTGATAGTCAGTTGTTAAGAAAGACATAATATAATAATAATAATATAATTTATGACAGTCCGGTGTGAGATATAAGAGTATGGGTAATAAAGTGCAGTGCTGATGTATATTGATCATGAGAAATCAAGAGTTCAGAAGTCTGATTGCTTGGGGAAGAAGCTATCATGGAGTCGGCTGGTGCGGGTCCTGATGCTGCGATACCGCCTACCTGATGGTAGCAGTGAGAACAGCCCATGGCTCGGGTGGCTGGAGTCTCTGATGATCCTCCGAGCTTTTTTCACACACCGCCTTGTATATATTTCCTGGAGGGAGGGAAGCTCACCTCCGATGATGTGTTTGGCAGTTCGCACCACCCTTTGCAGTGCTTTGCGGTTGTGGGCGGTGCTATTGCCGTACCAGGCGGAGATACAGCCAGTCAGGATGCTCTCCACAGTGCAGGTGTAGAACCGTGTGAGGATGTGGCGGTTCATTCCAAACTTCCTCAGCCGTCTCAGGAAGGAGAGGCGCTGATGAGCCTTCTTCACAACGACTTCAGTGTGGACGGACCATGTGAGTTCCCCAGTGATGTGGACACCCAGGAACTTGAAGCTGCTGACTCTCTCCACTGGTGCTCCATTGATGGTGATGGGACTGTGTTCTCTGTCTTTTCTTCTGAAGTCCACCACAAGCTCCTTTGTCTTACTGACGTTGAGGGAGAGGTTGTGCTCCTGACACCAGTGTGTCAGAGTGTGCACCTCCTCTCTGTAGACTGTTTCATCATTGTCAGTGATCAGACCTACCACCGTCGTGTCATCAGCAAACTTAATGATGGCATTGGAGCTATGTGTTGCCACACAGTCATGTGTGTACAAGGAATACAGGAGTGGGCTGAGAACACAGCCCTGCGGGGCTCAAGTGTTGAGGATCAGTGATGAGGAGATGTTGCTGCCTATTCTAACCACCTGGCGTCTGCTTGACAGGAAGTCCAGGATCCAGATGCACAGCGAGCTGTTTAAGCCCAGAGCCCGGAGTTTCTCATCTAGCTTGGAGGGCACTATGGTGTTGAATGCTGAGCTGTAGTCTACAAACAACATTCTCACATAAGTGTTCTTTTTTTCCAGGTGGGAGAGAGCAGTGTGTATTGTAGATGCAATGGCTTCATCAGTGGAGCGGTTGTTGCGGTAAGCAAACTGCAGCGGGTCAAGATTGAGTGGCAAGACAGAGCAGATGTAATCTCTGATTAGTCTCTCAAAACATTTGCTGATGATGGGGGTCAGAGCAACAGGATGCCAGTCATTTAAACAAGTTATTTTTGATTGTTTTGGAACAGGCACAATAGTGGATGTTTTAAAGCATGTGGGGACTACAGACAAAGAGAGGGAAAGGTTGAAAATGTCCGTAAAAACACCAGCCAGCTGGTTCGCGCACGCTCTGATGACGCGGCCCGGAATGCCATCTGGGCCTGCGGCTTTGCGGATATTCACCCGTCGGAAGGATCGGGTTACATCCGCTACAGAGACGGAGAGTGAACTGACCTCTGTAGCTTCAGCCGCGAGAGCTCTCTCCGCGAGGGCGGTGTTATTTCCCTCGAAACGAGCATAAAAAGTATTTAGCTCATCCCGTAGAGAGGCAGCGGTGTTCATGGCGGAGTTTTTATTCCCTTTAAAGTCCGTGATGATGTTAATTCCCTGCCACATGCTTCTAGAGTTGGTGGTGTTAAACTGTCCTTCAATCTTGTCCCTGTACTGGCGTTTTGCTGTTTTTCGG
Source organism: Myxocyprinus asiaticus (assembly GCF_019703515.2). Taxonomy (NCBI): domain Eukaryota; kingdom Metazoa; phylum Chordata; class Actinopteri; order Cypriniformes; family Catostomidae; genus Myxocyprinus; species Myxocyprinus asiaticus. The sequence goes on from NC_059364.1 coordinate 25,509,163, forward strand.
AGGGCATAACTGGCTTGTTTATGCTCCTCCGCGTTTCCGGAGTTAAAAGCGGAGGTCCGCACATTAAGTGCCGCGCGAACATCGCTATTGATCCACGGCTTCTGATTCGATAGATTCGTACAATTCTGGTCGGAATCACTTCCTCTACGCACGTTCTGATGAAACACATTACGCTATCAGCGTAAAGCTCGATGTCGTCATCAGAGGCGGACCGGAACATCTCCCAGTCCGTGTGATCAAAACAGTCTTGTAGCATAGAGTCTGATTGGTCCGACCAGCACTGGATCATTCTGAGGGTGGGTGCTTCCTGTTTCAGTTTCTGCCTGTAAGCGGGCAGAAGCAGAATGGAAGAGTGGTCCGATTTGCCAAATGGTGGGCGGGGGAGGGATTTGTAGCCATCCCGGAACGGAGAGTAGCAATGATCCAAAACCCGGTCCCCTCGTGTGTTGAAACTAATGTGCTGGTGATATTTTGGTGCGACTGATTTTAAACTGGCTTTATTAAAGTCCCCGGTCACAATGAACGCGGCCTCAGGGTGCGCGGTTTCTTGCTCACTTATACTCCCATACAGTTCCTTGAGTGCCCGGTCTGTATCGGCTTGTGGGGGAAAAAACATAAGAATTGTAAACAAAACAAACAAAACATTGCTATGTTGTGTCGGAGCTCGCAACGCAGCAGCCATACTCGGCGCCATCTTGAGCCCAAAAAAATCAGTAGACAGAAGGTGAATAGGATCGGGACATATTGTTGGGGGGACTCAAACCTGTGTCGCCTGCATGAGCACTATGGCTCAATGTGTCTAGACGCACATTAATGAGAAGTTTGCTGATTTATGTTACACAATCCTGTCCCCGCATACTGTGCCGATTGCATGAAATATCTGAATGACTAAGTAAAATGTCCAGTATATCATTGCTAAAGTTTAGTCTTGCCCAGAGCTTTGATTAGAGATGTGTCTTGTAACAGTTTTTTTCTTTTTCTAAATGTCTCTCTGTGTCAGGGTTGTATGTGTTTGTTTGTGTATGTTGGTTCAAGTCAAGTCATGTTTATGCCAAGTTTTTTTTATAATTTATAATTATATTTATTTATCACACATTTGCACATATACAGTGAAATTCTTTTTTTCACATATCCCAGCTAAGCTGGGGTCAGAGTGCAGGGTCAGCCATGATATGGCACCCCTGGAGCAGATAGGGTCAAGGGCCTTGCTCAAGGGCCCAACAGTGGCAACTTGGCAGTGCTGGGGCTTGAACCCCTGACCTTCTGATCAGTAACCCAGAGCCTTAGCCGCTGAGCCACCACTCACATTTCACATTTATAGTTAAGGTTTTTGGATTTCATGTTAAGAAATAAAACTGCACTTGGGTTCATCACACATCATCGTCTCTTCATCTGCCTGTTGCCAGCATCATTACAGAATACCTGACTGACCAAAATGAACCCAGCAATCCAGCTTCTTCCAGGATTATGTCACAGAGTTTTGTGGTCATTGCTACCTTGGCGGTTTTAATGAGATTGCCCTCAAGGAATGTTCTTGCTTTGGACTGAATGAGCCAATCTCTTCCCTGATGCCAGCCAGTCAGAGTAGCCACAGCCTGGCTCAGTATATCGATCTTGCCCTACTAATATGTGGTCCATCGTTCACTGTGGGGAGATGGACGCCAAACCAGAGTCCCACGTCATGGCCGCCGAGCCAGAGTCCCATGTCATGGCCGACGAGCCAGGGTCCCACGTCATGGTCGACAAGCCAGGGTCCCACGGCATGGTCGCAGAGCTTGCACCACCTTCTCCCCCTGATCTTGAGTCAGCTCCATGCCATGTCACAGCCACGCCAGAGTCAGCTCCATGCCATGTCACAGCCATGCCAGAATCAGCTCCATGCCATGTCACAGCCATGCCTGAGTCTGCTCCATGCTATGTCACAGCCACGCCTGAATCTGTTCCATGCCATGTCACAGCCACGCCTGAGTCTGCTCCATGCCATGTCACAGCCACGCCTGAATCTGCTCCATGCCATGTCACAGCCACGCCTGAGTCTGCTCCATGCCATGTCACGCCTTGGCCTGTTCCATGCCATGTCACAGCCACGCCTCGGCCTGCTCCATGCTATATCACAGCCACTCCTCAGCCTGCTCACTCCTCGGCCTGCTCCATGCCATGTCACAGCCACACCTCAGCCTGCTCCATGCCATGTCACAGCAATGCCTGAGTCAGCTCCATGCCATGTTACAGCCATACCAGAGTCAGCTCTATGCCATGTCACAGCTCCACCAGAGTCAGCTCCATGGCATGTCACAGCCACGCCAGAGTCAGCTCCATGGCATGTCACAGCCACGCCAGTGTCTGCTCCATGCCATGTCACAGCCACGCCTGAGTCTGCTCCATGCCATGTCTCGGCCATGCCTGAGTCTGCTCCATGCCATGTCACAGCCACGCCTGAGTCTGCTCCATGCCATGTCACAGCCACGCCTGAGTCTGCTCCATGCCATGTCACAGCCACGCCTGAGTCTGCTCAATGCCATGTCACAGCCACGCCTGAGTCTGCTCCATGCCATGTCACAGCCACGCCTGAGTCTGCTCCATGCCATGTTACAGCCACGTCTGAGTCTGCTCCATGCCATGTCACAGCCACGTCTGAGTCTGCTCCATGCCATGTCACAGCCATGCCAGAGTCTGCTCCATGCCATATCACAGCCATGCTTGAGTCTGCTCCATGCCATATTACAGCCACGCCTGAGTCTGCTCCATGCCATGTCTCGGCCACGCCTGAGTCTGCTCCATGCCATGTCACAGCCATGCCTGAGTCTGCTCCGTGCCATGTCACAGCCATGCCTGAGTCTGCTCCATGCCATTTTACAGCCACACCTGAGTCTGCTCCATGCCATGTCTTGGCCACGCCTGAGTCTGCTCCATGCCATGTCACGGTCACGCCTGAGTCTGCTCCATGCCATGTCACAGCCATGCCTGAGTCTGCTCCATGCCATATTACAGCCACACCTGAGTCTGCTCCATGCCATGTCTCAGTCACGCCTGAGTCTGCTCCATGCTATGTCACGGCCACGCCTGAGTCTGCTCCATGCCATGTCACGCCTCGGCCTGCTCCATGCCATGTCACAACAATGCCTCAGCCTGCTCCATGCCATGTCACAGCAACGCCTCAGCCTGCTCCATGCCATGTCACAGCAACGCCTCAGCCTGCTCCATGCCATGTCACAGCAACGCCTGAGCCTGCTCCATGCCATGTCACAGCAACACCTGAGCCTGTCACAATAACAGCTCAGTCTGCTTCATGCCATGTCACAGCCAGTCTTCAGTCTGCTCCATGCCATATCTCAGCCAGGCCCGAGACTGCTCCATGCCATGTCACAAGCAAGCCTTTGCTCCATGGTCCAGGCCTGCCTTTGCTCCACGGTCCAGTCCCGCCTGATATGTCAGGGTTGTATGTGTTTGTTTGTGTATGTTGGTTCAAGTCAAGTCAAGTCAAGTCATGTTTATGCCAAGTTTATAGTCAAGTCATGTTATGTCAAGTCAAGCTATAGTCAAGTCCATGTTTTGTATTTGTTCACGTTTATAGTTAGGGTTTTTGGATTTCATGTTAGGAAATAAAACTGCACTTGAGTTCGTCACACATCATTGTCTCTTCGTCTGCCTGTTGCCAGCATCGTTACACTCTAATCCTCTTTATTTTATTTAAAAAGCCACAGGCACAAGTTTAAATTTAGATTTTATGTGTTGGGCCTTGATACCACAACCTTTATTAATTGATTTTTATTTCTGCTGTGGTGTGAGTTTGTCTGCTGAGGCTCAGGATTGTTTCTGTTTGGATCACTGGTTGTAATCCCAATGCCCTTTTCCCAACTCTTGTTACTGTAGAAGTCTATTTAAAAGGGGCATTTGCTCAACCAGGCCCTGTCTGTAGAGTGAGCTGAACCTTTTGCCATCTGTCACTCTGTGAGAGCAAAATGCACTACTTCACAGATCAGACTGAGAAGCAGCTCCCCAGATTGGCTTAATTCTGTAATAAGGTGGGTTTTAAGACCATGAGTGACAGCTTGAGTGCAGGAAGTCTTGTTGGACTAAGACAGGTTTTCAGTGTGTGGCAGGGGCGTTGGAGGAGACGCACAAGTCGTGTGGGTGGCGTAAATCCAGCATGAGTGAGCTAGTAGGGCAGACCAGAGTTGTTTGTCTGTGGAGAAGACAAGAGAGGGAGGTACAGAGACTACACACAAATGAATAGGCAATTTTTTTGAAGGCTCTGTAGGAGGAAAAATACTCTGTTCCTACTGCTGCAGTGAAGCTGATTGGAAGGAGCAGTTGAACAGGTCAGCAGGTAAAGGGAGGGATTTACATGATGTAACTGGTTTCTATGTTCCTGTTTATGTAACAGTTACAGTAGTGATGACTAGAGGAGGGGGTGGGGGAATCCTATTTGTAGGAGCAAATGGCCTGTGTAACAGAATGAAAAGTAGGAGGTATATATAAATATATGTGTTTGAAATACTTTCTTCCTAACATTTTTTTTTTTTAATTTTATGGGAATGAATAAAATACTACATATCAAAAGTGGATTTCAATTATTTAAATTGAGAAAAAGCCAATAACTAATGAACACGTTAGACCAGTGCTAACAAATGAAGGTCAGCAAGATTAAAGATATACTGTGTGTGCGTGTGATTGTGTGCGTGTGTATATACAGTATATATATATATATATATATATATATATATATATATATATATATATATACATGCATACAGTACAGTTTATATACTTTATATATACACTGTACAGTATGTATGTCTATACAGTGTATATATATATATATATATATATATATATAATGAAAAACAAAGGCCCTAAATACCTGTTTGTTTGGGACTTGTTGAAGCATATCTAACTTAGTGAAAGATTGAAATGACTTTAAATCTAAAGTTCAAGTCTTTGTTCCCTAAATGAGCTTAAATTGTACTTTTAATTTGACTGAATTGTGCGGTGCTTGCTGAAGCATAACTAATTTACAGGCATTGTAAGTAAAATCATCAGCTGTAGAGCTACCACTCTTATTGTTTTTATATATTTTTTAATGTTTATTACTTTGAAGCAGCTCCATAGAGTACAAATAGATTTAAAATACATTTTATTTTCGCTACATAAACATTTCCAGTTGCAATAGCAAATTCATCAAAACATCTAAAAAGGGCATTTCTTTTTTAGGAATATAGCATGCTCTTACAGTTAAGGAATTTGATCCAAAGACTTTAGAGGGGGATCAATTTCAAGTTGTTGCAGGTTACCTTGGAACATGTAAAATGGATAAAGTTACTTCTATGGCTTGTTAGCACATAGTCAAGTGGTATATAGTCAGTATATTTGGGCTAAATGACTGCAAGAACACTGCAGTAAATAAGGTCTTTGTGACAGAACATGTCAGATCTGCTAATGATGTCCCAACAATCAGCCACTGGCAACTATCTGCAATCACAAGCTGAGAAAGCTTTATTTACACAGCATTCTATGTTGCTCTGATTTCAACTATTAGTTGTTCTACCTGGCTTGTGTGGTTTTGTGTGGTGGTGTTAGTGTATGGTGTGTAAATCTGATGAATAACTTTTTACAAATACATATGAAGCATTTGTATTGTGTGTATGAGAGAGAGAGAGAGAGAGAAAGAGAAAGAGAGAGAGAGAGCTTCTATACATGTGTATATGCACGTGTGTGGTCTCAGAGGAAAAATATCCACTATCCTTCCCCACCTCCTCCCCCATAACTGCAGTGGTGGTCGTGCGTACAGCTCTATCAATTGAACACCTGGCACACATCCAGCCTCAGACAGCCACACTTTCCCACTCTCACAAGAGCTGACAGAACCCAAGCAGCTGTGTCAGACCATGTGAGAGGTTAGACTGGGTTATGTGGATCAAGACAGTGAAGCCTCAAAAGCAGTTTGTAATGTCTCTCTGAGCTACTGAGGTATACACTGGGTGTATTAAAGTGAACTGTCTTTGTGGTTTTGTTAAGGTGGAGGCAGTCTAAGGTAATGAAAATGTCAAGGCCTTTCTGAAAAAATTGCAGGAAAAAGATATTTATAGGGTTTAACCTACTGTACATGTTGTGACTTCAAATGTGGTTGTACAAACCATACAATTTCAGCTGAGAAGTTTAAACTTGAAGTTAGACATGTCGTTCAAGACAGTCATCATGACAATTAGTGTTTAGATAATTACATAAGATAATAGCATTTATAATCCACATAAATGCAATTTCACAGGTGATGACAAAAGTGAATATTAATGTTTTAATTTTTATCTCCATATGACACCTTTACATTTAAAATTTTAAAAAGCATATCACATGCTGTCACCTTGCCAGGTTGGGTTTTTGTCTGATGGAACCGTGACATCATTGCCCCATGTTCTGTCTTGTGTTCTGTGTCCTATCTTTGTGTTGAGCGCACAGGTCCAGGTGTGAGTTACCGCCATGCGGTCTTCTGTCGGTCTTGTTTCATGTCCGGAGCATGGTGTCTGGATCCTGACTTCCTGTATGGTTCGGTTTCGGTCTGTGTCGGGATCCTGACACTCATGCTCCATGTTCTGTTTGTTTTGGTCAAATCGTGTTTACGTTTCTCCCTCATGTGTTTCAGGTGCCGCTGGCACACAAAATCAGCGTTTCCATGGGAATGCTGATCATGCCAACTTTCAGCCAGCAAGCGGCACCTGTCCCTTGTTTGTTCCTGCCTATTTTAATCCCCTCATGTGTCATGTTCATGGCTGGATTGTTGAATGCAGTTGCTTGTGGATGTTAGTTGAGTTAAGTTACTTACTAACCTCACTCTCTCTGCCTAGTTGGTCCTGTCTCGTGTATGTTTGGTTGCCTGTCTCTGCCCGCGTGTCGGGTGTGTGGTTGCCTTCTGGCTTGCTGTGCGCTTGTTCTCTGCGCTCACGAATCTTCAATGGAGGATTCCTCGTCTCTGCCCGCGTGTCAGGAAAGTGATAGCCTTCCAGTCTGCTGCGTGTCAGCTGCGCTCAGCGGAGGTTTCCTCACGGCTCTGCTCCTCACTGTCATGGCACGTGAGATCGCCTGCGGGATGCTCATCGGAGGATTCCTCATTACATTGCTGAACTTTATTATTTAGTGTTAATAAATCCTTTGAACTGTTCCTCTGCTCTTGGGTCTCCATCTCACTCACGCTCTTTGACACATGCACCATGTCTGTGTGTACATTTTCCTAGATGTTATTGTGCCCAACTTAGATGTCTTCAAAAATCCACTAGTTCATCTAGTACATCTAAGATTTAATTCATTCATTCAAAACATGTTAGTATCTCTAGTTACAGTAATCATTTATACCTTACAATATATTTTTTGAGAGCTTTAAGTCAACAGTACATTTTAGTCCTCACTACATACAGTATGTAATATGAACAGGGAGTTAGACTAAATGACTGCCAGCAGCAGTACCAAGGTGTTTACGGATGAAGTTTGCTTTAGATTCCTTAGCATGTTACACATTTAGATCCTCTTGTGACAGGCAGTCAGTCCACATGCTCAGCCTGAGCTGGAGAAATATGAGCAAGAGGAGGCCAGTTGGTTAGTTCACAAGTTTCTTTCAACAAGAGCTCTGCTTTAGAGGTCTTTTAGTGGTTTCCTCTTTTTAAATAAGTTTTTACCCCAAATGAGAGTTCAAAATGTAAGTTAAATATTGTATAACATTATTAGGATTAGGACTAATATGTAGGTAAATGTATAAATCTCATACTGTACAGCAATGTCTCAGACTGTGTTAACAGATGAAAAAAACGATTCCAATGATTTACTTATATGTACTCATTTTGTCTATGATAGGTGATTGTGAGATGATTTGGTCCCATCCAGACTCTTTCCCTGATGCAAATGCCCACAAAATTCCTGAGAAAATAAGATGACAAGTGTGAGTTATCAATCACAGACAACAAGCATTGTGCTATAGTACAATCTGCAGGCTGCATTCCGTGGGTGATGTCTCAGTCAGGCAAAATCCTTCACCTGTATGTGGAGGTGAGGTCTGTAGATGAAGAGGCAAAAGACCTGGGAGATGTGAAGAAAACAGACACCGTCATGTCGGATATTCTTCATCAGCCTCAGTATGGTGTCCCTAATGCCCCACATGGCCAGATCTCCCCTCATGGAGTCCTGCATAAAGCTGGCAGCAGCACCCAGAGCCTGGCCTCCAGTAAATCAACATCCAGACACTCAGTAAGTTTTCAGCTACATCCAGGGCATGACCAATCAGACCAACCAGCCATCCAACACCGACAGAGCCTACCTTATGATGAGATTAACCAGTTACTATCTGCCCTTCAAACAGGGCCCACAGGCAATACATGTCACCTGGTGTGTGCTCCATCAGAAAGTGACCCCTTCTATGTGAGGGAATCTCACTTCTCAGGACGGTTTACTCCCCCTCCTACACCCAGTGGAACTCATAAGGCCTGCAGCCCAACTAGACGAGGAGAGGAAGGGAAGCAATCTTTTGCCACTTTCAGTTACATTGAAACAGCTCAAATTAAATCTGTGGAGGGTCAGTGTAGCACTTTGGGCCAAAGCGAGCCTCAGAATCCATTTAACAGAGCCATGGAAGATCGAGCTACCCCCCTCAACCTCAGGAATAGGCTTAGTGACCCAGTGTGGTTCAACAGCTTGGAGTCCATGAATAGCTGTAGCTCAAAAAACATTAGTCAAACTCTGGGTAACTCACATATGGGCACCCCCATATTCAGACGGGCAACTCTAGACTCCACTGCCAGAGAAGCCACAAATTGTGCATTTGAGGAAATTGGTTCCCCACAACTTAGGAAAAGACTGGCCGCCAACAGTGCTGATAGAGGACAAGACATTAGGAGAGGGGAGCAACATCGCTGTCGGTCTTGGTCTGGGTCACCCATGTTGCCATGCAGTTCTAAAACTCTACCCTCTAACGCAACACTCATGGACCATGAGCGGAACAGGTCTTTGCACAGACTTCCCAGGAGTCCTGCTACAGAACAACTGTCTAACCATGCCAAGCAGACCTACTTTACCATGCCGCCTCTCAGCAACACCCTATCCCACCCACAAGGATATAGGTATCGCCCAAATTTACCATCCTGTAAGCCTACAGATATTCAACACGAATTGCCAGCCAAGATTGTAACTCAACCACCATGCAACCAAAGAATTGTTCATACCATGAGTGATAGTCCACCGCTAGCCCACAGGGTTAATTTCAACCTGGCCAACTCCCAAAATAAGGTAGAAGAAGGAACTAATCAACTAATTGGTAGGAGGAGTGTATCACCTGCCAGAAGTCCTGAGATGGCTTGTAAACTAGCAGAGGAAGACACTAAACTCTCCATACATATGGGGGCAAGCAGGACTCCATCCCCAACTCCTTCATCGGCAGACACAGTGAGGCTTGACAGCCCCAGGTTAGGGCACCATTCAAGAGAGGCTCAACTTTATGATATCTTTCAGGGCTCTGGAGAAAAGACTCACTTTGATGGCAACCCTCCAGTTCCGAAGCACAACTGGAAGCAAGAGTCTATCAAGACTACTCTCCATTCTTGTCAGACTCTTTTGCCCCTCATAGGAAGTACATCCCCTGCAGCTCCAGCAAGGTTGCACCGTCCAGATGTAATCTCTCCCTCTCCCATACGAGACCCACGGATAGAGAGAACACAGTTGGGTGTAAATGACAGCCCTACAATGCATCGGCACCAGCCTCCCCAAAACACAAGAGACAGTCATACTTCTGGCAATGTGTGCAGGCAGTTTGAGACACTCTATAACAGAGGTCTCAAAGACAGACCAGATATCAGCAGGAGAACTTTCACAAGGCATAACACTGAGACACCAGTGAGTTGGACCTCTCAGCAAATGCATAGGAGAGAGGAATGCTCAGCCAGAGAAAATGAGAACTTTAGGGAGGTGGAAAATCATAAAAGGAACAGTCCAGTTATACAGGGTTGTCAAGATAATAATTTTAGGGTTTCAGTGCATCACAATGAGATGAAATGTGAAAATAGGGCTAACAGGGAGTGGAGTGGTACAGCATCACAGAGCTCCAGTGGAGTCACAGGCAGCCTTTTAGAGAGCACTCTGCAGAAGAAAGACTTTACATCCTCAGAGACATCTAGCAAAACCAGCCAGAAGAGTTCTGATTCTGGAAACACAGGCATACAGGTGATACAACTATCTTGGTACACTTCATTTGGTCTGTTTTTCTGACTGTAGATTTATCTTTTACTTTGTTTTTGTACCATTCAGGGTACTGTTCACTGTCCATTTTTACACATTAACAGACAGGGGCGTCATGCATATATTTCTTTAAAGGGGGCATCACTTGCAGCCCTGGCTCACTTCTTTTCCAAAGCAAGATACGACATAAGACATAACAAAATAAAAGAATAATACTTTACTTAAGTGTAAGAAGTGTTTGTATAGTGGAACAATTTGTGTTTAAAGTGCAAGTAGACTTAACACATTTTTTTGTTTTGTTCTCATTAAACCAATCAAAATTACATCTGAAATTTTTGATAACATCCAACTTTGATAAAAAAAAAAAAAACTCTTTTTGTGCTCCTCGAAAAAGTTGAGTTTGAAGTGACATGACAAAAAGTAAATTATGACAGAAATGATTAAGGTACAGCTGAGCCCTGGGGTTTATCAATCTGCTGGGCCCTGCCAGTCGTCAGAGTCTTGGCAGAATGTTTTTACTCTATGACCATGCGCTACATGGGCGGCTTTTACTGTTGCGCACCATCTCCATGTTTATATCACTATCTCCCGCTGTACGCATTTACATGTGCATCCTCCCGTGATGTCTACGGGGGCGAATAGTGTGTATATATATATATTTTTATTTTATTTTATTTTTGCATGCAACTTTAAAAAAAAACAAACAAAAAAACAAGTTCACATAAAATTTTAAAGTTGCATTCAAATTCCACTTTTCTGCCTCAGTTTGAATGGCCATGACACTTCTGTTACAATATGAAGAAGTTAGTTTGATGCAAAGTTAGCTGATCATTTAATTTTGGGTTGTAGTCTGAAAGTGGATTGCGGCCTTCCTTGCACTCTCAGAAGATTGCACGTGCCAAATGGGAGTTCCTGTTTGGGTCCCATTCAGAGGACCAACATGATTCAAAAGGTGAGAGTATCCTAGAAATGTCCTCCTTAAACCAGTTACCTGAAATATTGTCCCTCTCTATTTAATTTGCCTCTCCTTGTAAACGAGCTGTTTGCCTCATAATGAATGTAATCCAATTCTGCAACAAGCCTCATCCTCCATGGCATGCCATTAGGATTTCCACTGTTAAACTTGGCTGTTTCTTTTCCCCCCTCATCATTTCGCGAGGTGTTGCACAAGCTACTTAGTGTAACTGCGTTTTAATGGATTGATAGTATAACTGTCTTTAGGTTTTATATTGTATGTTGTATTCCTTAAAAATAGCCTTCAGATAGATTCGATGGCTTTCACACTGGGCACGTTTGCTGTGCTCCGATTCCGAGTGTGATTGTTCCCGGTGCCCCCCGCAGCGGTGGTCTGGTTTCACACTCACTTGATTCTATCGAACCCCGTTCCATTTGCGTTCATCTTACGTCATCACAAACACGCATGGAGAACACAACACGACTCATCATACTTTTTGTTTTTTTGTTATTTTTGTGGCATTATTCACAGCAGAGTGAACGACAACTGCGTATATGTGCGCTTCATGGCGTAACTCATACGTTGAACCCAGACTCCTTCAATTTTGCGCTTAACAAGGTCTGCATTCTTTAGATTTTTTTTTAACTGCTCCTGTATGTTTTCTTCTCCCCATATCTGAATGAGGCACCTCACCTCTTCTGTCTACCACAACGTTCCCCTGCCACTCATGGTCCTCGTGTGTTGTTGAAACTAATGATGTCGTCATCGGCTAAAACGCATGCGCAGGTTACTTTACTTCCTGAACGAGTGTGCACCCGAGTCCGAGTTGTTTTTACATTCACACGAATCGCACTACAGTTCCATTGTAACTGAACTCAGATCACCTCCTACAGGTAGTCTCGGGTTCGGTACCACGGTGCGCTCCCCGGTCCGCATGACAGCTTTCACATTACCAATTTTTCATGCGAACCGTGCTCTGTTTCGAACTAAACTGCCAGTGTGAAAGCACCCTTAATGAATTCCATGAGTTCACAGTAGGGATGGGTGATAACACTTATTTTCTTTTCGATCCGAGACCAAGTACTTTTAGTCCAATATCACCGATATTGATACCAATACTGATACCTCTATTAAATAGAATTTTTACGAATTCTTTGGATAAAATGAGTAACTTTATTATTACTTAAATATTTTAAATTATTTATGGGCCTAAACAGAAAATGATTAGGTTGCTTTGTTTACCCTTTAAAAATTAGTTAGTATAAGCCACATATAAAACCTCGAAATTAACCATAGATATTATTATATGGTTACTATTACTAAAACCAAGTTACCATGGATACTGCAGTAATGCTGTAGTAAAACCATGGTTAATTGTATCAAAACCTTGGTTACTACCAAAAAAAAAAAAAAAAAAAGAAGAAAAAACACGGTTACTACAGTTGTGGTTAATACAATATTTATTTTTTTTTTTTTACAGTACATCCATGGTAAGTTTTCATAAGAGTATCATTTATTAATGAGGATTAAAGATCATTATCAATGTTTAAACAATTCTGAATTTAAATAAACCTGTAAAAACTGTCAAACAAGCCCATTAATACATGTCACATCTAGGTTTGTCATTATTTAGTGTGAATAACTCCAGATGCTGTTTTTCTGTCATTATCTCAGGAAAGCACTGCTCCCTATTTGAACGAGCGCTATGACTGAAAGGGTGAACGCTGCCTGACTGCTAGTGTATTTTAGCATTTCTGTGTCAAGATGAGCTGACTAAAAAAGTTCCTGTGCAACAATTCGCTAATATAATTCTTTTTTTCCACTACGAAGCTTATGAGATGCATTAATATTCATGTTATCTAAATAATAAGATCAATTGTTAAAATAAAACTTTAGAATCATCGATATTTTTATGTGAGGATCGATAATCTTGATACCACATCAGTATCGGAAGTATCGATACTTTAGTATTGATCTGCCCATCTCTAGATCACAGTGTTGTCTACTGTGGGTAGGTGCTATCTATTCACTGATGTCAAAGACAGAGTTAAGTAGGGGAAAGTGAGTTGAACTGACCACTAAAAGATGTTACTAAAATAGATACCAGTCACATTTTTGTGAAGTGCATGCCTACTTTGTGTTAAATCTTAAAATCATACCTGCCTATTAGGTTTTTATTAGGTCAGAAGAACATATTAAATATATTTGAAAATATGATGTTCACTTCAAAATTACTATTATTATTTTTACATGTACTTCACTGGGGACTCTAGGACCCCAAATATATATAAAAAAAAAACCCAGTGCAACAGAACATGAGGCTTAAACTAGTGTTGTCTCCGACAGAATGATATTCTCCATCCTTTCATTTTCTTTCCTTCACACATTCCAGGCTCCTCCAGTGGCTGTTCCAGTGAGTCTCCTACATCCAATCAACCCTCATCTTCATCTATGAAGCATTTAACTGCACACTCAAAACACTGTCAATCAATTGGCTCTCTGAAATCCTCAAGCCATGCTGTTCAGCAAGTAGAAGTGGAGTTGATCAACCATGCCCCTGCAATGGGGTCTTCACCTAAGAAGACCTGCATCATCAAACGGACTGTCAAATATTCAGAGACAGACATAGATGCAGTGCCCCTATGCTGTTACAGGGAAACAGACTTAGATGAAGTGATGCTGGCAGAACAGGAAGAGGTGGACTCTGCTTTTGGCAGTAATCGGAGTGTGCTGGGGACCTCAGGCACAAGCAGCAGCAGCCCCCTGGAGGGAGTCCTGTGCCCACATACAGATGGTGAGGAGGAGCTGCAGGATGAGGAGGTGGTAAGCTGGGCCAGCGTGAGGATGCAAGGCGACAAAAAGAGGCAAAATGCTGCACCTGAGTGGGATGAGGTGTTTAGCCGATTGCTGAGGGGGTGAGTGTGGAAAAAGATTACACTGTAGCAGTGGTTCTCAACTGGTGGGATGTGACCCAAAAATAGGTGGCAGGTCTGTTATGAAAAAAAGCAAAAAAAACAACAACAACAACAAAAAAAAAAAAAAACAATGCTAAATGCAAATAATAAAATGCACCTTTACTAGGATAGTAAAATAGATAGGCTTATCAACTTTTTTAAAAGAATGACAAAACCGTTTCCATATCTTTTTTTTTTTTTACGTCAAAGGCCAAATCTCCAATCAAAAGTCTAACAAGTCAAAGTCTAAATATTTGGGTGCACATTAATAAGATCTTGGTCATTTTAATACATTTTATTGTTTGATTTTAAGGACATTGTTTACTTTTGTACAATACACCATATTGGTGCTGGGTTGCCACTTGATGTCAAATAAAAAATCTTAAAGGTTCCTGAAGCAAAACCAGTCCCCTACAAAGCTAAACTGCAGTAACTAAGCCAACACTGAAACAACAAGGTTTTTTGTTTTTCCAGTCAAAAGTGAATGGTAACACTTTACAATAATGTTCCATTTGTTAACATTAGTTAACAACATAAGTTAAAGGTGCACTCTGTCATTTTTTCCTCATTTAAAAAGTTTTACTTCTAAAGAAATTAATTGTAATTTTGAAACATATGCCTAAAATCATGACCACTTACATGAGATGAAGACTTCAGTCATATCAGTAACTTTATAAAAGCTGTTTTATTCTACATGGAGAGGGTCCGCACATGGGGGCTGCCATGTTAGAACTGCACGACCAGCCGAATACTACTCGCTTAATCTCAGTAACCGTCCTGTTATTTGACACTTTTACTCATTGATTAAAATAATCATGCCTGACTGTGAATACTACATTACTACAATGGCACCTGAAACTGAAAACTATTGATTTTAAATAATGCTGCATCCACGCCGCTAGGTGTCAGTGTAAGTCCAAGACAATGTGAACAAAAACTTACTGAATGCACATTTAACATGAACTAACAATGAACAATACTTTAACTGCATTTATTAATCTTAGTTAATGTTCATTTCAAAATATACTAAAACATTTTTAAAATCAAAGGTTGCATTAGTTAACATTAGTTAATGCACTATGAACTAACATGAACTTAACAGTGAAAAAATTAGTTTTTATTGACTAACATTAACAAAGATTAATAAATGCTGTAAAAATATATGGTTAATTGTTTGTTCATGATACCTAATGCATTAACTAATGTTAACGAATGGAACCTTATTGTAAAGTGTTACCAAGTGAATTATAAAATAATCTCACTCACATAACTGAGCCAAACTGTCTGTTACAGGACAGATCATAGTCAAAGAGACCCGATTTCAGATATTACTGCATTTTGCCTTTCCAGGCCAGCACTGCACTACACTAATTCACATGTGAATTCATCCACATATGCAGACATACCACTCATAGGTTTGATGTCATCCCTGACATACTGTATGTTCTTCTTGCAGTCCCCCGGACAGCCAGCCTGACAGCCACACGGCTTTGAAATCTCCCATCTCTGTGACCAGCCCCTGCAGGACCTCATCAGATGGCTTGGACTCTTTCAGCAGGCACTTTGAGAGTATTATGGAGTCACACCGTGCAAAGGGCACCTCCTACAGCAGTCTGGATAGTGAAGACATAACCCCCAGTGGCACACCAGTCTTCACTTTTGACTTCCCGACCCTCACGCCTGAGATCCAGAGCCAGATCTGTGAAAGTGCTAAGCAGATCATCGAACTGAGCTTTGCTCCTCTGGCTTGCCCCGAATCACCTGCAGTGTCTCATCCCAAAGAGTGTGCAACCTCTCAGGCCGATCTCTATGAAGAAGAGAGTAAATCCTGCAGTGGATCCTGCTCTGATAAAGCCCGTTGGCCTGATTCTGATGCAGATGCTGTCATAAGGTTAGTTGACATCTGGTGATACTTTTCATGAGGTGTCAAATACGTCATCAGTGCATGTCAGATATTTTATTCTCAAATTGCAGGCAATGTAAACACCTGTAAACCATCTTGCTATAATAAAGGATTAGAGGAATAATAATTGTGTAAATTATGCACATTAGAGGAGAAACAGCTGGCAGTGCAGAAATACACATGCAAACACTCTCTCAAACACAATATGTAAACTCATAACTGTCCTCAGCATAATACAAAGTCATATAGTTACTCTTAAAATGCAAAGACAGCTGCTTGATAACAGCTGGTTCTCACAGCCTCTGTAAATTAATTGTTTTGGCTTATTTGATTCTCCCAGTTGTTCACTCGAAATGACTATATTGGGCTTTAGCCTTTTACTGTAGAATAGGGTTACAGTGACAATCTGTAGTAGCCTACCACAAGAGGACAGTACTGAGCTATGGGAGTTTGCTACATTTGTTTATGCTGTACCAGATTGCAAGTTTGAAGGATTTTCTGGATGGTTTGTTCTGGCTTGGAATGAACTTCAGACACATTATCTCTCTGAGATGCTCTTGAATGTAGTGTGAACCGTATTTATTCGGCATTTTTTCCCCAATGGATGTCTTTGTATTTATATGTGGGGCTTACATCAAATCATATTCAGCTATCTGCACTACTTACATTATTTACCAAGAAATTATATAAGGATAAAGTTCCAAACTTAAACAACTTCTCCTTATGAATGTCTTTGTAAGGTCCTTGACTGACCCACAATCTCAGGGTCAGATTTGTGGTTAGGCCTATAATCTCTTACTATTTCCTATTTGCTGTGGAAATATCCTAGTGCAGCCTGCAGTCCTTAGTCTACACTCCAGACACAGATAAAATACATGCTTTTAACATAAGACTTTTGACTACATGGTCAGAAGCATGCAGCATGAGTGGGTTAAAAGCGCAGAATTTACAGTGTTTTGAAAGGACATTTTTAAATGTTGTGTCAGGTTTTTCTACAAGGATTTATAAGGTCTCCTACAATACGGACCATTGTTTGGATGTTTTATCTGAGCTTTAGTGTGGTTATTAAGAGGGACTGAAAGCTGACACTGTCTGCTTTGATACCTGGCTCATCAACTGCATTCCTTTTCCTGCCATGGGCCCCAGTATATCTGGAGCTTAGCCAGGCACACTTGGTCTCCATGGAGAGAGCAGATTAGCTTGCCGTGTGATTTAAAGGTTTAAAATAGAGTAGGAAACTATTACTGCTTCAACAGGGCTCTGTTTTTTCAACTGTCTATTTTTTTCATCTAAATGGTCAGTCATATTGAACATAGACATATGGGAGGGACAAAGTAACAAGGCAAGACAAAGAGAGGAAGAGAGGGTTGGAGAGAAGGGAAAAGGGGGAGTAAACTGTTGTGTGACTGAAAGGAAATACAGACCATGTCCACCAGCAAAAAAATAACTCAGCTGACCAGAGGAGAGGAACACACACATATGCACCCATAAACACACACATGCAGGCAAACATAAGGAGGGAGCAGCCGGTGGGGAGAGAAAGAGAGCAAGACCAGTAGGACAGATGGACACTGATTGTACTAAGCCTCCTACGCTATCGGCACTAAAAGAGTTAGTGAAAGTTTTAAGTAGGTTAAGAAAATCTACTACAACGACGCAACAATAGTCCAGGGACTTTCAGAAGCAAAAGCCTTTTCAGATTAGTTTTCAGCAACAGGAGCTTCAAGAAAGGGTTAGAAAAAATGTGGAATGCTGGATGCTGTGATGAAAAGCAAGCTCATCTTGTCTTGGTATGTTAGATGTGAAGGGGCAGGGCTAGGGTGATGGCTCATTATGTGCTTTGCTGGGGAGGTGGGGCCTTGGAGGATAATTACATGTATGCCCCCCACCCTGCCATATACCGGTGAGTATAATAATTTGGATTCCTTATTAATTTTCTGTTTATATATCAGTGTGTATTGACAGATCGGATACAGAGTAAAAGTTCTTGAAGGGATAGTTCACTCAGAAATGACAATTTTATCATCATATTCTCACTCTCATGTTGTTTCAGTGCCATATAACTTTCTTCCATGAAACACAAAGGGTGATGTTAGATGCAGAATGTTAGTCTCATTCACCATTGACTTTCATTGCACCTTTTTTTTTCTCTCCATACAGTCAAAGTAAATGGTGACTGAGGCTTTCATTCTACCTAACTCCTTTAGTGTTCCACAAAAGAAAGTTAGAGAAAGTAAGTCATATGGGTTTGAAACAATGTAAGTGTGAGCAAATTATGTTAGGAAGACGGGGTGTGTGTTTAAAGAACCTGTTTGAAAGCTCGAAGTATTTTTGCAATCCGGTTTGGTGCCACAACAACACGTCACCTTTAAAAATGTAAGTATGTGAATTTAAGGGACTGACTCCTAGGTGAGTAATTCTCACAAAACCAGTCAAGAAAATGTTCTGATCCAATTTTACTCCAGAATTAAAAAAACAAATAATAAATTGTATTTTGCATATAGAATATGAAGCCCATTGTTAGGGCCATTAAGACTTTTAACATTGATGTTACAATGCAAAAAAAAAAAAAAAAATCTTGGCCCTTAAAGGGTTAGTTCACCCCAAAATGAAAATTCTCTCATCATTTACTCACCCTCATGCCATCCCAGGTGTGTATGACTTTCTTTTTTCTGCTGAACACAAAGGAAGATTTTTAGAAGAATCTCAGCTCTGTAGGTCCATGCAGTGCAAGTGAATAGTGTCCAGACCTTTGAAGCTCCAAAAAGGAGATAAAGTCAGCATAAGTGTTATACATTAGACTCCAATGGTGTAATACATGTCTTTTGAAGTGATCCAGTTGGTTTTGGGTGAGAACAGACCAAAATATAACTCCTTTTTCACTCTACGTCTTGCCATTGCAGTCTGTAAGCATGATCATGATTTCAAGCTCGATTACACTTCCTAGTGCTTGACGCATGCGCAGAGTGCTAGATAACGCTATAGGAAGTGTAATCAAGTTTGAAATCATGATCGCCAAGGAGACTGCTGTCAAGATGTACAGTGAAAAAGGGATTATATTTTGGTCTGTTCTCTCCCAAAACCAACTGGATTGCTTCAGAAGACATTTATTACACCATTGGAGTCTGATGGATTATGTTTATTACTGACTTAATCTGCTTTTTGGAGCTTCAAATGCCTGATTACCATTCATTTGCATTGTATGGACCTACAGAGCAGAGATATTCTTCTAAAAATCTTCCTTTGTGTTCAGCAGAAGAAAGAAAGATTCCCATGGAATGAGTGAGTAAATGATGAGAGAATTTTCATTTTTGGGTGAACTAACACTTTAATATAGGTGTAATTTTCTTGATGCAAAAAAAAAAAAAAAATGAGGACATTTCTAGTCTCCCCATAATTCAAATTGCTTAAAAAACATACTAAACGATGTTTTATTGAAAATGTAAAAATGCAGAATGTTTTTTGTGAGGGTTAGGTTTAGGGGTAGAGTTAGGGTTAGGGGATAGAATCTATAGTTCGTACAGTATAAAAATCATTATGTCTATGGAGAGTCCTCATAATGATAGCTGCACCAACATGTGTGTGTGTGTGTGTGTGTGTGTGTGTGTGTGTATTGATTTTTTTAAATACAAAGGACATTTTCTTGACAGGTTTAATGAGAATCACCCAGGTAGCTAACTTGCTGAATGGTGTTTGGTGGTTGGTTTTTCATAGTATTACAGGTTCAGTACTCTCTTTTGCTTTGTACAGTATACTGGATGTTACTTTATGCTGGAGTACAATTTGTTTCAGTGCATTTTAAGGTTTTCATGAGAGCCATTGTGGTCTTAGTTTAACAATGGATAGCTATGATCTATTTTCCATTAGGCTATTTCCATAAGCAGTCGATTATCAAGCCATGAAATTTTAATACAACTCAATGCAAGGCCTCGTAACATGATACTTGTTTATCTCTAAAATGCCAAATGATGTGAACTTTTTCCTCATTTGGTTTGTGAATCTTGTCATTCATCGTTAAAGGGATGTGTTTAAGGTTGTTCACAAAGCATTGGAATGCTCTAGAGATATCAGCACATGTGAGCTGACTGTTTACCCCTCTGCCTCCCTTTTTCATTTCAGCCCACTGATTATACTAGGTGGGTGTGTGTACATTCTCCTTTGTGAACGTGTCCACTAAGAAGCGTTTATTTATACGTCTAAAGGCATTTACAGCTGCATAACTTTGGCATTAGTCTTTGTCTTGCATTTTTCTCTCGTGCCCACACCAAACAAGTTGTGATCTGGGTGTTATGATACTGTATGTTTGTCATATTATTCTTATAATTACGATGAATACTTTTTAGCTATTCAGACACAGGTGTCTAAATATTCCAGCTAATGACTGGATATACAACAATGATTATGCAAAGGTGTGTCTGTTTGTCACTGTCACTTTGTAGTAGGACTTTACACATCCTAGAAGCCAAAAAAGTTATCTATTTTTCTTCCTGGTTTCTACTTCATGGTTGTATTTGTCCATTGTTTGTGGAATAAACAGTCTTCCCTCATGCCCCATCTTCAAGTCTCCTCCCCTGCCTTGTTTGTGAACTATCCGGTTGGAGGAGGTTGGGAATGGAGAACTTCGGAACAATCCACAGGCAGATAATACGGAGGGTTGATCTGTGGCAGGAGATTTTGGTGCTCTTACATCTAACTGACTTTGGAATGTGGTGGTTTAAAAGCAGAGTTGGGTCTCTGAGGTAGAGTAGTATGCTTTTTAAACACTTTTGTCTTTTTTTATAAATAGGGCAGCTCTTGTTTTGTTTTGTCAAAACTTTAATTAGGATGTCAAAGTTAGGCTTTACACTTGCATTTTTTATTTAAGACTAAATGAAATGTGTACATGTAATATTTGTACATAATAAGACAAGTTATACTTAAATCATTCTTTCCTCTTGCTATGGTTATGTGAATACAAGCTGATGTTCTTTATGTTTGTGCATGCAGTATACATATATGGTGTACCCATGTATGACAAGTTATGTATGATTTGCTTTAGGTTTTTTTTTTGTATAATACACAGAGGGGCAAAGGTGATTTACTGCATTCGTAATACTTTTTCATGTGTCATTGTTTAGTTATTAAACACTTTTTAGTTATTAGTATAAAACAAGAAATATTTTTTTCTCAGTAAATATTGTGGGTTGACCTGCTGGTAAAGAGTCTGTATGGGTAGATCAGATAGAATCTGTTTATATCACAACCATAAATAGACAGACTCAGAGATAAGAGATGGCAGGTAAACAAATGTAACCTCATTTGACTTGTTTGACAAACAGTCAGTATTCATACATGATTTAGTATGGATACATTTGTGTTGCTACTAGTAATAAGCGGTTACAGGAGCTATTTATTGTTTGATTATCATGTCATAACATCTGTGGTAAGATCGTTCAAGATGTGACCAGGAAAGCAGGTGCCAGTTGGGTTGATTTTAAAGGAATAGTTCATCCTGTCTGAATTTACCCACTCTAATGTTCCAAACCTGTATAACTATCTTTCTTCTGTAAAGGCAAACAGTGACATTTTCTGGGTTTTACTCATTGATCATTGAAAATCTCACTGGAGGGGAAAATTATCAGTAAAATATTATTCAAATTTCGGTCTGGTCCTCACACAAAGCTATCCAACCTAGTCTCATAGAATAAAGGTTACCATGACTACATTTTTGCAAACCAAGATTTATGTGCTGTTTCCACATTTTCCTGCAGTTTCCTGTTAAAAAGGAACACTAGAGGCACTACAACAACTGTGTGTTTTATTCACTTTCACACAAATCATGGGTACTATGGCTGTTTATGATTTTATAAACACTTATTTTTTGCTCTACTCACACACTGCAATGTTATGATATCAAAACACCTTTACATTTAAAAAAATGATACATTTTATAGCTTACATTACAGACCAACCTAGATTTACACACTTATTCCAGCGTGATTAACTTCCACGGTAGCTCACCTGATAAGAATGTTGGACTTTGGACCTGGAGACAAGCCTTGAGCCCAGCGAAGAATGCTCGAAACAAAAGTGAAAGTGACATAGAGGCCAAATGTCATGCTTGCTTCAGTAAATGTGCTTTTAATGTCAATTTTGCTTTTAAAACACTATCAGTTAGGCTTAGGTGTTTGTTTAGGGTAAGGATGTCTGTTTTGTTCAACTCTCATTGTATTTTTGAACACTATTGCTTAGGTTATGTTAACGTTTTAGGTTAGGAAGGTATGTTTTACTCATTAAGACATCCATCTAATATTCACTTTAAAAACCTTGTCTGATTACAACATAATTTCACTCGCTTTTGGCGCCCCCCGCTGGACACTTGACTGGGAAACTGCAGCCAAAAGTGTATTGAAGCACGTCATTTTGGTTTGAAATTTTTTTTCCATTGTCATATACATTTCATGAGATCAGGTTAAAGCTATCACATGGCTTCAGATGACTTGGATATAGCGCCCAGGTCATATGGACCACTGTTATGATAATTTTATGGTGCTTTTTTGTTATTTTGGAGCTTGTCAGGCCCAGTCCTTGTTCACATTTTTTACATGGAAATATGTAGCCAGGATATACTTAAAAAAGTCACTGTTTTCTTTTCACAGAAGAAAGAAAATCATTCAGGTTTGGAATGACATGAGGGCAAATAATGACAAATTTTCATTTTTGGGTTTCCTGTTCCTTTAAGAGTGATAAACACAGACACACACACACACACACACACACACACACACACATCAGACCTAAACAGCAAATATCATGGTCGCATTTCATGTAGGTGTCATACATATTTGTGCTGTATTTTTCTTCCAGAGAGAGGCCATCACGGCCTGTGTCCGAGTCTGATCCAGATGTGGCTGAACAATTGGCTCTGGACAGTACTGAAACTCTAGCCAATGGCAATAAAGCTGACCTCAAGGCTGCTAAACGGCTGGCCAAACGCTTGTACAATCTCGATGGATTTAAGAAGTCAGATGTGGCACGACACCTGAGCAAGAAGTGAGGATCATTTTAATCTTGAATAAATATTCAGAATCTTATATATTCATTTTAGTTCCCTGTGGAGTCAAGTTCTCTTGGATAATAGTAAACACAAACGTAAAGTGTCACACTTGTAAAAGTGCTTCTATTTTGCATTTTTCTAATTTAATACAGTTTTTTATTCTTAATAATTGGTACAGTATGCCCACCTTTTATCTGAATGATCGGCATGTATTCGAGTTATCATGTTAAAAACTTGATGATCCATGTTATGCCCGCACGATTTGAGAATATTTTAAAGAACAACTTTTATACTTTAATGGAAGCAAGAGAAAAAAATAACATTTAATACAGAATAATATATATTTCTTATTCATTTTATGTCATAACATTGCTTTGTTTTAAAATTTTCTAAATCCGTAACCATTTTAAATTAGATTGAAATTTAAATTCAATTTTAAATCCCAGATTTTCACTAGTGGTCTCAAACTTTTGAACTGCACTGTATATAATTACCAAAAGCCTCAGTTTCTAATGCTTTTTTTTTTCTCTCAATGTACTTCTACAGCAATGATTTCAGTCGCATGGTTGCAGAGGAGTATCTGAGTTATTTCAACCTTTCAGGGATGAGAGTGGATCAAGCACTGAGGTGAGAGCTAGGAGAGCCAAAAACAAGATCTATTCAAACAGGTTTAGTTAAGTAAATATTTGCCTTTAGTTTTTTTCAAAAGCAAATATTTGCCTTTTCCTCTTTTTGTCTCCTAGAGTGTTTTTAAGAGAGTTCGCCCTAATGGGCGAGACACAGGAGAGGGAGCGAGTACTGTCCCATTTCTCTAGAAGATACCTCCAGTGCAACCCAAACACAATACCAAATGAAGGTAATCTATATGTACAGCGCCAGCACAGTGTGTGAATAAATGTGCATTTGTTGTGCATCTGAAGTGTATTTGAATTTTAAACACTAGGGGGTGCTCCTGCTCTGTTTCTGGGTGAACTAACTGGAGTTGTGTCTCTGTGTTTCAGACAGTGTTCACACATTGACTTGTGCTGTGATGCTGCTCAACACTGATCTGCATGGTCATGTGAGTGTGGGAATTGTACTGTGCATCTGATGTCGCATATACACAGTTAATAAACAATGAGAAAACAAAAAAAATGGATCTTTAAAGGTGATTGACCTTATTCACGAAACACAAGCAGAAAAAAAATCTTTGTAAATCCATTCTTACATAAATTGTCTCATTAAACTGAAGTCAATAATTTACATAAGAGTGGTTCTGCATTAGATTTAATACACATGTTTATTATTCTCCTGTTTCTTGAATAAGGCCAGTTGTGTGTAATTTTTTATGTTAAAATACACAGTGACGACTATTAGTAAGCTATCAAAACATTGCTCTGTTTGTTTGAGCATCCCGATCAGCCCAACATAGCAACACTGGCTCAACCAATGCTGTGTGTTTGGAGCGGAACTATCTTGGAGTGTTCAGAAAATCTGTTTGAAAAGTCAAAATTTTTGCAGTTCTCTTTGGTGATGATAGTGGTACAGAAATTACACATTTCACCTTTATATGAGCATTATTTTTCTGGAGAGAAAGCTAAAGAAGGAGCTGGTTAGGATAAAGCAACTGTATTTTTATGTTGGTTTTTTATTCCCTGAGTTGCTCACCACACTAGGGGCATGAGAAGGAGTGCTGGTTTTACAGTCAGGAATAAAAGTAGAATTTATCCATAAGTGTAGTAGTATGAACTTTTCTCATGGAAAGCACTATTTATTAATTAATTTTTATTTTTTATTTTTTTTGCTGCACAAAATATTAACACTTTTACTGCCCTCTGTGGAATTAGTTTTGTAACTGTTGTTGTGCGCACAGAGACTGTAAAATAGTTCAGTGCATCAGCTGACAGTTAATTTTCATGCTGTTATCTCATCTTCCTCAGAATATTGGAAAGAGGATGTCCTGCACACAGTTCATTAATAACCTGGAGGGGTTGAATGATGGACAAGACTTCCAAAAACATCTTCTCAAGGTTTGTAGGGTTTTTACAGATAGCCTGTGTGGGCCTTAATCTATCCATTTGTATTTAAAGCAGTGTTTTTCAACTGGTGGGTAGCAGGTCTGCTTTGATAGAGTCATGGAAAATGTGCAAAAACAATTCTAAATGCAAATAATAATATATAAGATAACAAAATAAATAAGCGTATCAACTTTTAAAAGGGTGGAATAAGCACTTCCCATATATATTGTTGTTGATGTCAAATCCTGTGTGTCCAATCAAAGTCTATACATTTTGCTGTATATTCATCAATCACTTAGAAGCTTCCCAGGCAGATGCCAAAATGGTACAATGATACAAAACTATGTAAAGTAAAAGAAAATTTGCCATATACAGCATTAAATAAGGGATTCCTTGCAGGATTAACTTGGTTTGTATCAACCACCATATGTTTTATTAGGTAAATTATTATCTTAATAACTAAAGCAGTGTCTTTAGTTAATAATTATAATAAATGCTGTAGGAAATTATTGTTTACTTTTGTTTGATAAACAATTTTGGGACTGTGTTTGGTTGCCACTTGATATTCAGTGTAAACGATAGGATAGGATTGGATTGGATAGGATATGTTAGGATAGGACAGGTTAGGATAGGATAGGATAGGATAGGATAGGATAGGATAGGAAAGGACACGACGGTTATGGAATACGATAGGATAGGATGGGACAGGATGGGATAGGATAGAACCAGACAGGGATGGAATACGATAGGATAGGATAGGATAGGACAGGACAGGGATGGAATACAATAGGATAGGATAGGACAGGGATAGAATTGAATAGGATAGGATAGGATAGGATAGGATAAGATAGGATAGGATAGGATAGATAGGATAGGACAGGATAAGATGGGTTGGGATGGGATGGGAGAGGATAGGACAGGGATGGGATGGGATGGGATAGAATAGGATAGGATAAGATAAGATGAATAGGATAGGATGGGATGGGATGGGATGGGATGGGATGGGATAGGATAGAATAGAATAAGATAAGATGGATAGGATAGGATAGGACAGGATAGGATAGGATAGGATTGGCTGGGATAGAATAGGTTAGGATAGGATGGTTTGGGATGGGATGGGATGGTAAAGGATAGGATAGGATAGGAAAGGACATTGATGGGATGAGATGGGATGGGATGGGATGGGATAGGATAGGATTATTTATCCCTTCGGGGAAAATCGAGGTATTACAGCAGTTGACATAAATCACAAAATAGGAAATAACAATAAATACAATACAAAATAAAAGGATCAGATAGGATAGGATGGGATGGGATAGGAGAGGAGAGGATATAATAGGATAGGACAAGGATGGGATAGGATAGGATAGGATAGGCTAGTACAGGATAGGACAGGGCAGGACAGGACAGGATGGGTAGTATAGGATGGGTAGGATAAAGTAGGATTGGATAGGATAGGATAGGATAGGACAGGGTATGATATGATATGATATGATATGATATGATATGATATGATATGATATGACATGATATGATATGACATGATATGATATGATATGATATGATTATTTATCCCCTAGGGGAAAATCAAGGTATTACAGCAATAGACATAAATCACAAAATAGGAAATAACGAAAAATATGATACAAAATAAAAGGATCAGAAAGGATGGGATGGGATAGGAGAAGAGAGGATACAATAGGATAGGACAAAGATGGGATAGGATAGGATAGGATAGTACAGGATAGGACAGGACAGGACAGGATGGGTAGTATAGGATGAGTAGAATAAAGTAGGATAGGAAATGATAGGATAGGATATGACAGGGTATGATATGATATGATATGATGGGATGGGATTGGATAAGATAGGACAGGACAGGGATGGGATGGGATGGGATAGAATAGGATAAGATAAGATGAATAGGATAGGATGGGATGGGATGGGATGGGATGGGATAGGATAGGATATAATAAGATAAGATGTATAGGATAGGAAAAGGTAGAATAGGATAGGATAGGATGGTCTAGGATGGGATAGGATGGTTTGGGATGGGATGGGATAGGATAGGATAGGATAGGAAAGGATAGGGATGGGATGGTATAGGATAGGATGAGATGAATAAGATAGGATAGGATGGGATGGGATAGGATAGGATGGGATAGGATATGATTAAAATCGAGGTATTACAGCAGTAGACATAAATCACAAAATAGGAAATAACAATAAATACAATACAAAATAAAAGGATCGGATAGGATGGGATGGGACTGTATAGGAGAGGAGAGGAGAGGAGAGGATGTAATAGGATAGGACAAGGATGGGATAGGATAGGATAAGATAGTATAGGATAGGTTAGGATAGGCTAGTACAAGATAGGACAGGACAGGATAGGACAGGATGGGTAGGATAAAATAGGATGGGATAGGATAGAATTATTAATCCCCTAGGGGAAATAGAGGCATTACAGCATTAGACAAAAATCACAAAATAGGAAATATTAATATATACAGTACAAAATAATACAATACAATAAAAAAATATAGTGAAAGAAAAGAAATACATTTTAAATTGTAGATATGTTTGGAGAAATTAACTCTTGTACATTGAAATTGTGGTAGAATCTTGATCACCTTCAGGGGTGTCAAACTCGGTTCCTGGAGGGCCACATTTCAGCAGAGTTTAGTTCCAACCCTAATTAAACACACCTGAAGCAGCTAATCAAGGTCTTCAGGAGTGCTTGAAGATTACAAGGAGGCATTTTGGAGCAGGGCTGGAACTAAACTCTGCAGGGCTGCGGCCCTCCAGGAACTGAGTTTGACACCCCTAGCATAACATCCCATCATAATATTGCACTAAATGTACACTCTGCCTGTATTTAATGATTTTTTGTCACTGTGGTGTTCACCGCGACACAGTTCAGCAGTTTAACTAAAATCAGTAATTAAGGGGATTTCAGTAGCAGCTGATGTCAATGAACTTGCCATGTTCCAGTGTGCTGGTGCTCGGGTTTGTCTATTTTAGTCCCTCCTCTAGGATTACAGGGCACACTGCACAAGAATAATGGCCACATGATGACCGCACCTGAACCATTCCGCTGATATGTGCTTTACAATCACAGAGAGCATTTCAAGCGTTCGGTCCTCCCACTCTCCCACCACCTCTCTCTCTCCTCTGGCCATCTTTCTCCCTCATCCCTCGCTCTCTCCTCCACCCTCTCACTCTGTGCCTTGCTCTATTCTATCTCCACCCCCCTCTCTCTAGCCATTTAACTATTTGACATATTGCTCTTTGTTTCACCCTATAATCTGCAAAAACTTACTCTGCTGAACTATACTTATCCCTGTCTGTCTAGATAATTTCAATATCTATATAATCCTTCCTATCTCAGCCCTTTGCTGACAATGGTATCCTACTTCTTTCTTTTTCTCAGCTTCTCTGTTCTTCTTTCCCTCCTCCTAACACTATGTGAGTATGTGGGGGCCACGCATTTGCTGAATAAAAAAACAGTCTGCCTAATAAGTTTCTGGGAATGAAACATTGATATCAGTAATATTTCACCCAAAAATGAAAACTCTATTATTATGTACTCACGCTTATATATTTCCAAACCTGTTTGACTTTCTCTCTACCGTGGAACACAAAAGTTGAATTTTTGAGGAATATCTTGGTGACTCTTTTCCATATAAAGAAAGTAAAAGGAGACTGGGTCACTCAAGCTCCAAAATGAAAAGAAAGCATTATAAAAGTATCATAAACAGAGTCCATATGACTTTATTTTAAGTCTTCTAAAGCCACGTGACAGGTTTGTTTTGAGGAACTCAAAATTAACTTCCCCAAAGCTCTGAAACTCTTGCCCAACTGTCATTGACATTATTATGGCCATATTTAATTTGAGAGCTACAGCGAAGTTTAAGATTTTCACTAAATAGCTTTTTAAATTTCAGTCTGTGCCTCACAAAATCTGTCATATAACTTCAGAAGACATACGCTGTATGACCAAAAATATGCAGACACCCTCTTTTAATTAACAAGTTTGGTTACTCCATTAATTTCAGTGAAGACAAATTATAATGCTTCTCCATACAATGGCATTCTAAGGCATTGTGTGCTTCCAAGTTTTTTGTGCCCTTTTCTATTTCAGCATGACAATGCCCCTGTGCACAAAGCGAGGTCCATAAAGAAATGGTTTACTGCATCTGTTGTGGAAGATTTGACTGGCCAGCACAAAGCCCAGACCTGAACCCTTTTGAACATCTTTGGGGTGAATTGGAATGACCCAACATCAGTGCCTCACCTCACTGATGCTCTTGTGTCTGAATGGGAGCAAATCCTTGCTGCCTTGTTACTACATACAGTATATCGGAAAGCCTTCTCAGAAGAGTAGAAGCTGTTATTGCAGCAGAGAGGGTTGAATGGACTACTTTTTGGATAATCTTATGTTGCTTTATTGTCATGTTGGAGCTTGACAAACCCTGTTCCCTTTCACTTTTATTAAATGAAAAAGAGTGGCCAGGATAATCTTCAAAAATTCAGCTTTTGTGTTCAACAGAAATAGAAAGTCATACGAGTTTGGAATGACAGAATTTTCATTTTGGATGAACTATTTTTTAAGCGTTATCTTGAGTTGCTCAGATATCCCTTCCAATATTTTGGTTCTTTTGGCCCCCTTTTTCATCTTCTTCCCTCTTTCTGCCCAAAATGACAACAGGTTTTGGGGTTAAATATAGCACAGAGAGATGGCAGCTTAGAGATGTCTGGTAGCCAACAGGTTAGGCTCTCTGTGCCTGTGTGGTTCACGACTGTTAAGGGCCATGTGTGATGCCTGTCTTTATGCCAGCAACAGCAGGGTAGCAGGGAGAACAGATGGGAATTTGGCTGCCACAGGCCTCCCACTGAAATAAGGGTTTTGTCATGTTATTATAATAAATGCGTTACAAATTGCTTATTCTCTCGCCCTCTGTCTCTCCTCTCTCTCTTTCTCTCTCTCTCTTTTGTTTCCTGTCTTTCAATTAGCAAATTGTTTTCCTGTTTTTTTTCCCACTCAATTGTGTAAACAGCATAATTCCTTTTTATCTCCCATGTTGAGATTAATGAGGATGTGCATCAGTGCAAACTGTATTATGTTCCTCCCACTGGTCCCTACACAACTTACAGCACAGAGCTGTGAAATGCTGTTTGGGATTGGCTTCATAAAGAAGATCCATATGTAACTCTTTTCCACAGAATCTTTGTGAATGTACTGATCTTCACCGGGAGCCATTTTCTTCCTGAACAACATCTTATATAATTAAGCAATGAGGTACGAGAGGTCATGCTATTTTGTAAACATGTGCAGTAAAAACACTAAATCAATACTTGTTGTGACTACCCCGTGCCTTTAAAACTGCACAGATTCTTATTGATACAGTTGAGCACAGTTTTTCTTGGTTGTTGGCAGATAGGATGTTTCTTGGAGAATTGGTCACAGTTCTTCTATCTATTTAGGCTGTCTCAATTGCTTCTGTCTCTTCATGTAATCTCAAACTGACTCGATGTTCAATGGGGGGCTCTGTGGGGGTCATGCCATCTGTTGCAGGGCTCCCTGTTCTTCTATTCTATTCTATTTGCAAAAGGAATGTTCAGGAGTTTAAAATGTATATTTCCTATTGACACACTAAAGCTATAGATAAAAAATAACCATCTTAAGACAAATGTTTTTGTGAAACATCTAATGTGCTTAAGACTTTTGCACAGTACTATATACTGTGGAAGTTTACCCCGCTAGATTTTATTTCCTTATTTCCAAACCCGGAAATGTGAAAAAGATCTATTATAAAATGGATAGTTATTGTCTTGGATGCCGAATGATCATTTCAGTGCACCAGTCATCTGGTAACATCTATGATGCAAAAAAACTATTCACCATATTACTGCCCTTCACTCATAGTGAATCATTATTTTTGTTGCAAAGCAACATTCTGTCATGTCAGAGACTATGGCTGTGTCCGAAAACAGAAAAATGCAGCCTTCGGAGAGTGAATACGGAGATAGGAAAAGAAAAAGTTTGTACGTCCAAATCCAATGTTCGTGTCACATCCTGGGTCTGTTCCAAAACCTAGTGAGTTTCCTTCTGAGGCAGCATTTTAAGACATCATAGGCATGCTCCCGACGCAAAGGACATTCCAAAAGGTAGGTGTCTTAATTATGCTGCCTCATAAGATATCTTGTTTTGCCAAATTCTAAGGTATCATCATATGTATCCTTCCCCAGGTAGGCGATCCCAGAATGCACCACAATGAGCTTGGTGGAAAAATAAATCCTAGATGGCGGACAAAACGAGAGAAATGTGCGCTGCGCATGAGGAGTGCTATTTGAATGATGCCTTCTTTGTAGAGCATTCCAAATTGGTCTCTTATGAGGCATCATTTCAGTTAGGATGCTGCCATAGAAGACAGCTGCCTATGTAGGCAGGAGACAGCAATGCAGCTTACAAAGTTTTGGAACATTCCCCTTGTCTGCTGAGATACCTTTATCTGATCGATTTTTGAAGGCAGCATAGATCCTTCGCTGCCTGTGTAATCCTACAATCCTGTGTGTGCGGTTCCACAGCGGTTGAACTGAAGAAAAAATTGGCAGCCAAAACTCTCTTTATTTTGTTTTAGATTATTAGAGCTTTGTGGTTCGGTTGGACTGAATGAATGCTGGTATCCTAGCAACGATGTGACAGTGCTGCCTCGGAAGTCTGTCCAAAACCAGTACCTTCATACGCAAATGCTGTATGTTAAGTCATTGACTGATAGGTCAGTGAGGCAACGAGGCAGCTACCTTAGGATTCAGACCCAGCTTTAACTTCTAGCGCACTACTAAATTTGGGCACTACTAAATTTGTTTTGATTTAAACAGAATAAAAGCAATTAGGTACTCACAGCTGTGCTTTATTATAAATATTGTCAGGGCTGAAGGGGTTGCTGCACATCGTGCCTAACAATACCCTTCAGTGATGACTGTATTTACAGTGTAGTCTGGCCTCTCGTACCTTAAAATTTAATCCTGTATTGACCAATCAGAGTACAGGATCGGAACTGTCCTTATATAATAGTAACAGATATGTTACAAAACAATGTTTTCACTGTGTAAATCACTGCCAGGCACCTATAGAATAACGTTCTGTTATTATTTACATGTCAATGATTACTTTACCAATTAACATTCAAGACCGGAAATATCCATTTTTATAATCGAAAATTTAACTGAGCTGCAATGCCTTCATTACTATGTCCTTCATACACCATTTATATTGTAGCTGTTTGTACTTATGGATGTATTCCATTTCCTAGTTGTGTTTGGCTTGTCCAAGCTGTTTCCAATCCCTTTGATTCAGGCTTTATTATGGGATATCCCAGGTGTCTGTGCAATCTGAACTACTGGCATCTCTTTGTGGTATGATGGACAAATCAAGCCCCTTTTGTGTTCTGACATGAGCTGATAAAACCTCCTTCTGCTCACCTCAGTCCACCCTCACTGGGATGACTGCTGGCTGCCTGGTGACAGGGGCCAAATAAAAGCAGGTCATGTTTGTATAAAGTTAGACTCAGACTATGGGACACCCAGTGTCCAAGAGCTCTGTGAGAGAGGAAAAAGAGAGCAAAGAAAAAAAAAACCTTACTTAAGTCCACCGAACCTTATAAGATACTTTCCATAAAGGGGTACAAAATAGGGCCTGATGCACTAAAAAATGAAGTACATTTTTTTCAGCAAAAGGTCAACCAACCTCATGAAGTCAAACTACATATTACGTATGAGCTGTTTTATTTTCTGCACATTTTATATATGAGGTATGCAATTTTGCAACCCTATTACCACAATTTGGGACATGTCTAAATACAATTTAAAAACTTTTTTTAAATTGTGATTTTGCCATTTTCTGGTAATTAACATTAAATAAACATAAAAATTAAAATGATAAAAATTAACAAAAATTACATTGTTTATTTAAAACTAGCACTTTTCATGCATAATTGTATGTTAAATAATAGGGTAAACCTTTACAATAAGATTATATTTGTTAACATTTGTTAACTAGATTAGTTAACATGAACTAACAAAGAACAATACTTCTATAGCACCTATTAATCTCGGCTAATGTTTATTTTAACATATAGTAATTTATTTATTTTTATTTGTCAATGCATTATAAACTAACATGAACTAACAATGAACCATTCTATTTTTATAATTACTATTAATCAAGATAATTCTGTAAAAATATTTTGTTCATTGTTAGTTCATTGTATCTAATGGATTTACTAATGGTAACTAATAGAACCTTATTGTAAAGCCTTACAAATAATACTTTAACTAACATATCTAATAGTTGTCACAACAAAAAACATGAGATTTGTTTCCCTAATGCTTTAAAAAAGAAGTAAAGGGACTCCAAAGTGTACCATATTCGTGGAAAGTACATATAGTCTGATAAACAATACTGTTGATGGACTTAAATTTGATAATAACTTAATACTTATTTTACTGAGTGTAAGCATCCGATCAGAATTATCTTGGTAATAGATTACGGAAACAAGCTAATTGTGGATGTTCAACAAACCAATGTTAAATTCTGTATACTGAAAATGAGAGTGTGTTGAGAGCCCTGTAAACTGATTGACATTCACAGGAGGGTGGGTTCAGCGATTATTCAAGTGTCGTGATTTGTCAGTCATGCTGGGAGAAGGGTACATCAATTGTGAAGGAGAGGGAGAGAGAGAGAGGGAGAGAGAGAGAAAGTGAAAGAGATCAGGCGAGATTGTGAATGCAAGAGAGAGAAGGGAGGATGAGATCTCCTCCCTCACAAGATCTCATTCTCACCATACAGCCCATTTTTTTTTTTTATCTGCATCACGGAGGAGGCAAAAGACTGTGAGCTGAAGAAGAAAGGGAGCACAGAACAAGGGCTCGGAAGCCAAACCTCTATTGTTCTTTCAGCTGTGCAGCAAAGCTGTGTTTTGTGTAAGCAATAAATCGATGCAGAGAGGGCAGACGCACATGAAGGTGTGAAACATTCTGCAAATTGGATAAGAGGTGTGAGGATACTGGCAGAAAGAGGGAGGGAGAGATGAAAGAGAAATGTGGAAAACTTCTAATACATTCAACGTTTTGGCGTGGAAAAGAGAAAACTACATAAAGCAACGGGATTATCTTGTTTCTTGTTTGGTGCTCTCTTTCTGTATATTTATCCCTCTTGTCTCTCACACGTTTGATGTCTATTTTTCTGTCCCAGAGGGGGACATCTGGTGATGTCACAGTTGGTGAAAATTTTAGGATGCCAGTTTTTAGAGTGGGTGGACGTCAGACACTTTTAGTCTGTTCCCTGCATGAGCGCATTTGTGTTTATTTTGTGCATTTGCTTTAACGATGTCCATATTTCTACATCTGCGCTCTTCTCTCCAATTATCTGCTTCCACCATCTCTGTCCTCGTGAGCCATCTGCACAACACTTGCGAGTGTGTCAGAGTGCGTTGGTGAATGCGTGTAGGTGTGATTATCCCAAGGATGTCTACAAGGAAACAACTGGATGCTGGCAGCAGATTCTGCAGATCTTTCTTGATCATCTTTGGCAACTCACTCAAAGCAGAAAGTTTGATGCAAAATGGCACGGGTGCAATTTGCAGTGGCTTAGCAATGGTTTTACATGCATAATGAATAGGAATGGATCCATAATGCAAGAGCTGAAGGCCTGATGCCTATGTGACACTCTCAAGGATCTCCCAAAGAGCTTCACCACTGCCAAAGACTTTGGATCCGCCACTGTCATTTGACATGCTCTTTGAACTCGTCTTTTCTACCTGTCTGTCTTGGAGTCTTCACTCCTCTTGTGGAGCTTCTTTTAACAGAATTAGTGTTCCAGCTGTTTAATCTTCAGTCACTACTTCTGTGGACCTGTGGACCATTTCTATTGTTTCCTCATTTGTGGATTTCTAAAAAGCCATTGTACGGCTTATCTAACAAAATAATGATCAGTGTAAACAGTATTCACTCTACCGGCCGTCTGCGGTCTCGTTCTCTGTGCTCTGTGCGATGTGGACGGGATTTTAGTGTGATGGACCCATTCCGCTACACCAAAGCCCCCCGATCGCGCTCCTTAAAGCCACTGGACTTTCCCGATCTGCTGGGCAAAGTGCAAGATGGCCAAAATCATCCACAAACCCGCAAGAAAAAAGAAAAGGTAATCTTTGTGGGGAACTGCAAGTGGATGATTTGCCCATGGTAATTGAAAAAGTCTGATTGGAATGAAAAATTGATGGGCTAATGGTTTTCCTTCTCCATCTGAGCATCTAATGATGTTTGGGTTATTGTTTCCATGAGATTGAAGTCAAAATACTATGGTCTGCAACACCCGGTTCATTGTTATTGCTAACTTTCAGGTGCTATTTTTAGCTAAATCAGTGGGATGTTTGAGTACACCCACACCCACACATATACACTCACAGAACAAATGTTGATGGGTTTTTGTGATTAATGGTGTTTTGTTCCCTCTTTTAACAGGCTCTTTACAACTCTATCAAAAATGAAAAACTTCAGTGGACAATGTAAGTCAGATCTTTTCCCCTAGTAGATCCTTAACAATGCATCTTCAATCCAATGTCATCCAAAATACTTTAGTCTGATTATATGCCTCAGAATGTGTTTATTTATTGATATGAAGGAATATACAAGCCAAAAGGGAAAATTCTGTCATCATTTACTCACCCTAATGTTGTTCCAAACCCATATGACTTTCTTCCATGCAACACAAAAGATGTTTGGCAGAAAGACGATCTCAGTCGCCATTCACTTTCATTGTATGGAAAAAAGAAGCAAAGAAAGACAATGGTGACTGAGGCTATCTATCCCTTACTTTCTGCCTAACATCTCCTTTTTTGTTCCATGGATGAAAGAAAGTCATATGGGTTTGGAACAACATGTAAATCATGACTTTTGTTGAATAATTAATTTACATTTTTGGGTGAACTATCCCTTTATAAGGTAATTATATTGCTTTAGATGCTAAAAGGGCCTCTAAACCATCCAAAGAGTGCTGAAGTTGTGTTTATGACTCGCGCTTTCCAGATTTTGTCGCCATGGTTACGGCAAGTTGCCTCTTCATTATTACAGGTTGACATCTTTGGCTAATGCTCAGACTTAAACACACCATTGTTCTTTCTCACTACAAATCACTTTATTGTCACACAACCATATACACAAGTGCAACAGTGGGTGAAAGTCTTGGGTGCAGTTCCAATCAACATAGCAGTAACGACAGTGATGAGACATATACCAGTTTACAATAAACATCAGATTAACACAACACAATTTACATATCTAATATACAGTACACATAAATACACAACACAATATACAAATAATAATATACAATGTACAGTATACAATACACAATATAGAATACACAGTATACAATAAAAATAGAATATATAAAATATACAGTATGTTGTATTGTGCTGTATTGACATTCAGGCTGTCGGTTGATAGTCAGTTGCCAGTGTGTTGTTAGGAGAGAATTTATTTATAACAGTCCAGTGTGAGATATAAGATTATAAGATTAATAAAGTGCAGTGCTGATGTATATTGATCATGAGAGATCAAGAGTCCAAAAGTCTGATTGCTTGGGGGAAGAAGCTGTCATGAATTCTGTTTATGTATGAATGAGAAAAGAACGAGAGATTGTTTTATTCTCTTTCATTCACCAGTAGTTATTTCATCTTCAACGATCCCAATGTCCCCACACTCTCTCTTCACATCTCCTCCACTCCTTCTCTGTGTCTCTCTCCCCTCTCTCTTTCTCTCTCCCTCCATGAAGTAAGTTTGATTCACTTCATTGCACTTTCATTTATTTAGAATTGTAAGATTCTCAACTAAAGGTCATAATTATCTGAATGAATCAATGCATGTCAGTCACCATTTTTTTTTAATTTGCCTGCTCTTTCTACCCCTCTCTCGCTCTCTCTCTCTCCCACATGGTGCTTCATCTTCTCTGCTGGCTCTCTTGGTTACCAGTGTGGAGGCCAGCAGTTACTAAGCAACAGATGAGAGCATTATCAAGTGAAGGCAAAGGCTATGCGCTGTACTGTAGCAGTTAGAGAGGAATGTTTAATGGTCCAAGCCTCCAGCACTCTCCAGGGTGTCTTGACTACACTCCCTGTACAGCTGTCACTCAGCTGGAGATGTGTACATATTGAAAAGTACCAGGCACTGGAGATTGAGTTTTAGTCTCCATCAATGACTTTTAAGGCTTGATGATTGCTTGGTCCAAAGCCGAGTTTGATTGCCCCCTCTGGTCTCTTTTCACATTGTACTTTCAAGTTCAAACTGTGATCAATGTGAGTACTAGCTGCAACTGTTTACCACTGTAACTAGATAACAACTGAGGAGAAGAAGATGCCATCTTCACTGTTTTATTCATAGTTTTGTCCCTTTCGATTTACCATAAACCTTAGAATGGACAGATCAACTGCGGATGCAGCGCAAGAGAATGTGAGCTGCTCACCGAAGAAAATGTATTCACAGATAAGCAGCTATGAAAAATGCATTATACTATAATATGCAAATATGCAAATTATACATCACTAATAGTTCACTTCTGTGATGTAAGACTTTCATACCTAGATGACTTGTACGTCAAACCACTTTTTTAAGCAGACTCAGGTATCAGGCTGGTTGGGATGCTTATACTAACAAAGCAATGTTTTGACAGTGCTACAGAGCCACAGACTTGACACTTTTCAAGGGAATCAATCTGCGGATGGCTTACTTATAGTTGTCTCTTCATATTAATTAAGCCGGAATAGAAGAAAATATTTTCAAACTGAAAAAATTCCACTCTTCAACTTTAATCAAATACTCAAGAGTGATATAACAGAAAGACTGGGTTTGGTAGCTCCTTGATGATGGTAGCTTCATGTTTAAGATTAGGGCTGAGAAAAAAGGTTTCAGATTCATCTCCAAGCAGGGCTGATCAAGGAAACTGAAAGTGTCTGAGATAACGGATTTGTATGATCACTGTTTTCTTAAGCAAGCCACATAACTCCAGTACGATTAGCAAGAAGTGTCTGTTAAATGTCAAGTACCCACAGCATTGCAGTTTAGATTCCGTTTATTTTGACTTGATGCTTGCATATATAGACTGGCGGCCAAAAGTTCTTATGGAAAGAAATTGGTACTTTTATTCACCAAAGTGGCATTCAGCTGATCACAATGTATAGTCAGAACATTAATAACATGAAAAATTACTATTACAATTTGAAAAAAAATGTAATAGGAAATGTAACTACTTCAAAGAGTTCTCATAAAAAAAACCTCCGCGTGCAGCAATGACAGCTTTGCAGATCCTTGGCATTCTCGCTGTCAGATTGTCCAGATACTCAGGTGACATTTCACCCCACGCTTCCTGTAGCACTTGCCATAGATGTGGCTGTCTTGTCGGACACTTCTCACACACCTTACAGTCTAGCTGATCCCACAAAAGCTCAATGGGGTTAAGATCCATAACACTCTTTTCCAATTATCTGTTGTCCAATGTCTGTGTTTCTTTGCCCACTCTAACATTTTCTTTTTGTTTTTCTGTTTCAAAAGTGGCTTTTTCTTTGCAATGCTCCCTATAAGGCCTGCACCCCTGAGTCTTCTCTTTACTGTTGTACATGAAACTGGTTTTGAGTGGGTAGAATTCAATGAAGCTGTCAGCTGAGGACATGTGAGGCATCTATTTGTCAAACTAGAGACTCTGGTGTACTTATCCTCTTGTTTAGTTGTGCATCTGGCCTTCCACATCTCTTTCTGTCCTTGTTAGAGTCAGTTGTCCTTTGTCTTTGAAGACTGTAGTGTACACCTTTGTATGAAATCTTCAGTTTTTTGGCAGTTTCAAGCATTGTATAGCCTTCATTCCTCAAGACAATGATTGACTGATGAGTTTCTAGAGAAAGCTGTTTCTTTTTTTGCCATTTTTGGCCTAATATTGACCTTAAGACATGCCAGTCTATTGCATACTGTGGCAACTCAAAAACAAATACAAAGACAATGTTAAGCTTCATTTAATGAACCAAATAGCTCTCAGCAGTGTTTAATATGATGGCAAGTGATTTTCTAGTACCAAATTAGCAATTTAGCATGATTACTCAAGGATAAGGTGTTGGAGTGATGGCTGCTGGAAATGGGGCCTGTCTTGATTTGATCAAAAATGACTTTTTTAAAATAGTGATGGTGCTGCTTTTTTATATCAGTAATGTCCTGACTATACTTTGTGATCAGCTGAATGCCACTTTGGTGAATTAAAGTACCAATTACCTTCCGAAACAGCAAAATCTGTACATTATTCCAAACTTTTGGCAGCCAGTGTATAAGTATGTATATATTTTAATGCAAAAAAGTGAAGCAGCTATTGAATACATTGTGGCTATATGACAATGCAGATTGCTTTTATTAATAATGCTCTTGAATGTGTACTCTACAGCGATGAGGAGGAACTGCGGAAATCTTTCTCTGAGCTAGATGGCAGGAAAGACTCTGCATCGCACACCATGAAGCGTTTCAGCAGTGGAGGAAACCCCCTCGTCAGTGTCGCTCAACAGTCCAGTGCTCAGGTCTACAATAACGGCTTTCTCGTGCGCAAAGTTCATGCTGATCCTGATGGCAAGAAAAGTATGCCATGCTTCAGATACAGCCTTTTAATTGCTTTGCTGACACAATGTCCTCGGCCATTTCTGTTTAATGAAGCCATATACTAAAAGAGCATAGAAAATAAGAGACGAATTACTCCCTGACACATTCCTGTTTTAGTAAAAATATCTACACATCCTGAAAAAAGATACATTTGCTTGAGAAGCTAAATCTTTGTTTGCAGATAATATATCATACATTTATATTTCTTTCCACACTGGCAAAAAAAAAAAAGAATATATCATACATTTATATTTCTTACCACATTGGCAAAAAAAAAAAAAAAAAAAAAAAAATTTTCTTGTTTTAATTTTTTTAAGAATAATAATAATTATACAAATATTTATAACTTCAGTCTTATGTATCATTTTAAAGCTTAGAAGCTGTACTTTACAATGCATGTCAGGATTATGACCAAAACTGAACAAGGGCTTTGAAATTTTCAGACAAATCAGAAGTGTTTTGATAATTTATTCATAATTTTGCACTGTACATATTATTGTAATTGGTAAAAAAAAACATCAAACTGATCAAATTGATCATCATATATCGTTGGAAAGCTATTAAATAGTAGAATACTACCAGCCTATTTATTTTACTCACTGACAAAAATATATTGAGTAATAGCTAAGTACATATTTTTGACATACATGTTACATGTAAACAGGTGTCTCTTATAGGAGGTGTTTTTGATTAATAAATGGAACATAAAATTTCACATACCATTACTTAGAGGAGGGGATTCCCATTAAAGCGAGTCCACTCACAATGTAATCATACATATATCATTAGATAATCCAAATGAAGCTCAATGAGCACACAGCACATAATGTGCTATCTGTCTAAAACACGTTAGCTTTCCTGGATTACATGACTTCATCGGAAATGATGTAGTATGTTGTCCACCGTCATGGAACTCTAAACCATCGTATTAGGATTCAGAAAGTCATCCAAATTTGGGCAGGGAGGATGCTATGACGTTTGATTGATTTGTAGTATCAATGCTAAATTTTACTCAGTTACAGTTGACATGATTGGGAACAAAACAAAAGCAGTTTTTCAGGAGCTACCTTATTTACTCCCTGAGATATACTGTATAATGTCAAATCAGAAACTGGTTTTCAGCAGTTTCTTAGGCTGAGAGTCTAATAATTTATCATAATCTATGGACCTGTTAACACCTGGCCACTTCATGCGTTTTCACTGATCGTATAGCAATCCGATCATGAAAAGACCAGGTGTAAGTGCCCTCCGAAAAGGATTCGAGACGGATTGCAATCCGATCACTCAGACCACTTCCGGAGGTGGTTTGAGACGCATTCCAGACGAAACTGGTCAAGTCTAAATGCATATGGCTGTTTAAGGCGCAGATGTAAATTTTACCACGCCCAAACAGCGCTACGTCAGCATTGGAAAAAAGCGAAACAACAGCTGCCACCGAATATTTGCATAGGGCTTTCGTCGCGCAGTAAATAATAACAAAGAAAGAGACGAATGCATGTTGTAGGAGAGACAGAACTTTTTTCCTCATTTATTTGATGCAGATCACTGATGAATCTGAAACTAAACACTGACATGAGCGCAGGTGACGCGCATGACGCGTATCACCTACGAGAAGCCACGAGGGGTAAAAATTTTTAAAAAACCGCGCGCAGTGCAAATTCACATGGAATCAAATAATAAAGCATATCTTTTAAATGCACTGCCCGGAATTAGCATAATCACGGAAGTGAACTATGTTTTATTTGCATATAGCGCGGGAACTGATTTGGATTTATATCCTTTTGGCGGTAAATGGAATTATTAATTATTAAATGGAATTATTTTTTTCAATCAGATAGCAGTACGATCAGTAAAAAAGCATGGCCAGGTGTAAACAGGCCCTTAATAAACAATTGACCTTCTTTGGCTTTTTTTTTTTTTTTTTTTTTGTCAAGTAATAAGCCTTTAATTTTGGGCATGCCCCTGGAACAGGAAATCTTTAAAAACACCTTCAGAGTTTAAAGGGTTAAGCATACATCTAACCAAATTATTGAGGTTTATGCTTCAAACAAACAAGAAAAAACAATTTGCCAATGGGGAAAAAAATAAACTTCATTCAAGATAAATTCTCTGAAAATGTGTCACACAATTTTATATCTTAAATGTGTCGTTTTAAAGATGTTTAGATATGTCTGCTGGATGACAATACAAACATACTGATTTTCAGTGTATTTTATAAATGTTATAACTTAATATAATCACCTTGTTGTAGAATATTTAACCTGAACTATTTCAAGTTTGAGTGTTTATCATTCTTTTAGCTCCACGAGGTAAAAGAGGGTGGAAGACATTCTATGTCATCCTAAAAGGACTGATTCTCTACCTGCAAAAGGTACATTTAATTTGATTGTTCAGTAAAAACTCTGATTTCTCTTGCTATGCGGACAATACTTTCTTGTGATTGCTGTAAGTCATTTGTGATTTGTCTTTTGTCTGTGATTGGTCTGCAGGATGAATATCGTCCAGATAAGCAGCTGTCTGATGAGGACTTGAAGAACGCAGTATCAATCCATCATTCTTTAGCTATGCGGGCAGCAGACTACAGCAAGCGGCCCAACGTGTTTTACCTTCGTACTGCAGACTGGAGAGTCTTTCTCTTTCAGGCCCCGTAAGTCTCTGTACCTTATCTGTACTTTAAGGGTGGAACTGTTGAGAAATGTCTGGTGACATGTTTCACACCAAAATCACAAGAAAGACATAAGAAATATATATATATATATATATATATATATATATATATATATATATATATATATATATATACACTACCGATCAAAAGTTTTGAAACACTCATTCTTTATTATAATTTTTTTTTTTTTTCACATTTTATGATAATAGTAAAGTCATCAAAACTATGGAATAACATAAATGGAACTATGGGAATTATGTTGTGACTAAACAAAATCCAAAATAAATCAAAACTGTGTTATATTTTAGCATCTTCAAAGTACTCACCCTTTGCCTAGAATTTGCAGACATGTACTCTTGACATTTTCTCAACCAACTTCTTGAGGTATCACCCTGGGATGATTTTTAAACAGTATTGAAGGAGTTCTCATCTATGTTGGGCACTTATTGGCTGCTTTTCTTTATTATTTGGTCCAAGTCATCAATTTCAAAAACTTTTTTTTATTAAATTGTAGTTTTGTAATTAAATAAATTAATATGATGGCACAATTATATTTTTGTGTACAAAACTAATTTCAAAAATTTAAGCATACGCCTTCAGATCAAAAGATTTTTAAGATCATGAGAAATATTTCAGTCAAGTGTTTCAAAACTTTAGACCGGTAGTGTGTGTGTGTGTGTGTGTGTGTGTGTGTGTGTATATATATATATATATATATATATATATATATATATATATATATATATATATATATATATATATATATAAGAATAATTATATATATATATATATAAAGAAAATGAAGTCTATTTTTAAGATTTATTTTTATTTATGGGTGCTAGAGGCATTATTTTCATGACAATTAAGCACATTTACCGGTAAATATCTTTCTCCCAATGCACATTGGCCTAATGTAAT
This sequence comes from Myxocyprinus asiaticus, assembly GCF_019703515.2. NCBI lineage: Eukaryota > Metazoa > Chordata > Actinopteri > Cypriniformes > Catostomidae > Myxocyprinus > Myxocyprinus asiaticus. The sequence continues at coordinate 25,552,497 of NC_059364.1, forward strand.
GCCAAAAAATAATGATATATTATTCAAAAGTACATTTGTAAAGTACAATTTTAAGTATACATCAAAGCAGTATTTATTCTGATTTGTGTCTGGACAAAAAATTAGTTTTTACTAGTGATGCGGATAGCGATACTGGTATCAGATTTGGGTCCGATACTGGTTTGTACTTGTTCTTGTGAAAATGCAATCATGTTATGTCCTAGTGTGATTAATAAATCACAAATGCTGTGATTTATTGAGATAAATATATAGTTTGCATATGCTGCACACTTCAGAGTGAATGTGTCGAGCCAGTATTGTGCTGATACCAGCTGCTCATTCCTTTTAGAACTCCTTGGCTCTTACACAGAAAACACCATCATGAGCATTGCGCACTCTGTTTGTAGCAGATGACAGCGAACAGAGCTCTAATTCACTTTATAGAGAGGCACATACAGACTACATATTTATTTAATTAAATAGCAGCTTTTTGCAGTTTAATAGTCACATTAGGTCACATAGTGACCTGCCTTTCTGCAAAGTCCCTTTCAAGTTTTTTCCTGAAATGAGAAGCTACTGTCAAAAACATACAGAAACAGAAAGGGTTTCACTTCAAAATAGAAGTTTCTGCCACAATAAAAGTTCAATTTAAATGGAAAAAAGTATGACAGAAATATATGACAACTGTAAAGTTGTGTAATATTCACTGTAAAACTACTACTACTTCTACTACTACTACTAATAATAAACAAATAATAATTGTATTATATTTAAACAATATCTCACAGCTGTGATACTCTGTTAAACAGCATTTATTTTACAAAAATAACTCCAATGTTGTATTTTGGATTGTGCTGTGAGGTTCTGTATAAAAGCACTTCATTTGATAAAAATAAAACAATATTGTGTTGAAAATTATCTGTTCGGGGCCTGGGTAGCTCAGCAAGTAAAGACGCTGACTACCACACCTGGAGTCGCAAGCTCGAATCGAATCGAATGAGTGACCCCAGTCAGGCTTCCTAATCAACCAATTGGCCCAGTTGCTAGGGTGGGTAGAGTCACGTTGGGTTTACCTCCTCGTAGTCCCCATAATGTGTTTCTCGCTCTCGGTGGGGTGTGTGGTGAGTTGTGCATGGATGCCTCGGAGAATAGCGTGAAGCCTCCACACATGCTATGTCTCTGCGATAACGCAGCCAACAAGCCACGTGATAAGATGTGCAGATTGACGGTCTCGGACGCGGAGGCAACTGAGATTCGTCCTCCACCACCCGGATTGAGGCGAGTCACTATGCCACCATGGGGACTTAGAGTGCACTGGGAATTGGGCATTCCATATTGGGAAGAAAAGGGGAGAAAAAAAAATGAACTGTTCTATTTTCCTTTGAAAATAAAAACAAAAATAAAAAAATAAAATAAACAGGGATCTGTATCAGTGAGTAATGAAAATCGGTACTCGTACTCGTTCTCAAAAAAATGTTGGGACATACCTAATTTTTACTTCTGTATTACAGAGATTTTTTTTGCATTGCAATAATGAGAATTTTGAGGGAAAAATATTTATATCCCTTAAATAGGCTTTTTTCTTTTTTTTTTTTAATGTTACCCAAACATTTCTGTGAAATGAATCCATAAAGAGTCAAACAACATAATTTAAGCAATGTGAACACAATATCCAGCCTTAAATTAGTATTATTAATGGCAAGACTTTGTTAGCTGAAGCTTCTTTGTTGTTTGGAAACAGGCCAGAACAAAAATACACAATGTCATAGACACACCTGAGTGAACTCAACGCACTAGCTGGTTGTTGATTAAATGCAGGGCTTATAAAACCCTTGTCAAAGTGTTCTCATCTCAGATGAATGACTCGACATGCATCTTCCAAGAGGATGGATCCTTTTCAGCTATTTTGTCCCAGATAGACACACTGAAACTTTCTCTCTACTCTCATTTTGCTCCATCTGTTTATGTAAATTCAAGTCATTTTTATTTGTATAGTGCTTTTCACAACACACATAATTTCAAAGCAGCTTTACAGAAAATGATGCTTCAACAGAAAAAAATGTCATGTAGTAATGTCTTTGTGTCAAAATAATTAACTGCGGAAGTACAAACAGATGCATTGTCTTTTGTTATTTGGCTGTGAGTATAGAGTGTATTCCATCCTTTGACCAAAGTGATTCAGGCAGAGGTCAGTAAGGTGCACTGCAGTTCGACTGTAAGCTTGTGGCAGATTAATTTCCAGTGGAGTCCATCTTAAGTCCAAGGTAGTGTCCAGTGAAGTATCCCATGTCTGATGGTTGGTGCTGGCATCAGTTCATCCTCTGTGAAGTCCATCGTAGTAGACTGAAGTGATATCTGGCTGGCACAGGCTGCAGTTAGTCATCATCGCTCAGCAACACGTAGTAGTGGGAGTCGGACATCTGGCAGGACCAGAGTCGGACATCATGCAGGACCAGAGCTGGATCTGGCAGGCTCTGGTAACTTCAGGATATGTATCCCGAGGTTAAGACAGTGAAACAATTAGAATAATATTAGCGTAGATGCCATTCACTTTAAAACAGGATTATAGAATATGAGATGTGTTTCTGGTTCCGGCAGACCTAACTAATGCAGCATAACTATGAGGTGATAGATAAATTAGGTGTATGCCTGGCTAAAAAGATGAGTCTTTAGTCTAGACTTAAACTGAGAGATTGTGTCTGAGTCCCGAACCATCTTCGGAGGACTATTCAATAGTTTAGGAGCCAAATAGGAAAAGGATCTACCTCCTTTTGTGGATTTTGATATTCTAGGTATTATTAACAGGCCAGAATTTTGCGATTTTAATGAACATGATGGAATATAGCATGATAGAAGGTCACATAAGTACTGTGGAGCTAGACCATTCAAGGCTTTGTAAGTATTCAGAAGTATTTTAAAATGAATACGAAATTTAACAGGTCGCCAATGTAGCGATGCTAAGATTGTGCTGATCTGATCATATTTCTTGGTACTAACTAGTCAGCACTCTAGCTGCTGCATTTTGAACTAACTGAGTTTATTTATGGAACCTGCAGGAAAATCCTCCCAGTAATGCATTACAATATCTAGTCTTGAGGTCATGAACGCATGAATTCATTTTTCGGCATTAGAAACAGAGAGCATGTGCCGTAACTTAGCAATATTTCTGAGCTGGAAGAATGCTGTTCTACAAACATTGGAAATTTGGTTTTCAAAGGACAGATTGCTATCAAATATAACACCTAAGTTCTTCGCTGTAGAAGACAACATGACAGTACATTCATCAAGAGTCTAATTATATTTTAGCTTCTTATTTTTAGAGGTTTTTGGTCCAATAATTAGTACCTCTGTTTTGTCGGAACTGAGTAGAAGGAAATTTCTAGCCATCCAATCTTTCATATTATTGATACACTCTGCTAACTTGGAGAATTGTGAAATGTTGTCAGGTTTCAAGGAAATATAAAGTTGGGTATTGTTGGCATAATAGTGAAAACTAATTCCACAGTTCCTGATAATGTCTCCCAGGGGAAGCATACAATATATAAGGAGAAAAGAAGAGACCCTAAAACTGATCCCTGTGGCACTTCATTCTTAACTTTTGTTTGTTCTGACAAATCCTCATTTACACATAGTTGTAGCAGTCAGATAAATAGGGCCTAAACCAAGATAATGCCTGTCCACATATGCCAACATAATTCTCAAGCCTATCCAAGAGAATTTCGAGATCTATGGTGTCGAAGGAAGCACTAAGATTTAAAAGCACTAGAAGAGAAATGCAGCCGCAACTCTGATAGTTGCAGTCTCTGTACTATATGCGGCCTAAAATCCTGACTGAAATTCTTCATATTTTTATTTTTTATTTTTTTATTTTTTAAATGAACATAGTTGGGAGGACACTACCTTTTCTAGTATTTTTGACATAAATGGAAGATTTGAGATTGGTCTATAATAAGCCAACTCTCCAGGATCAAGCTGTAGTTTCTTGATAAGCAGTTTAATAACTGCTATCATACATTTTCTTAGGACATGCCCTAAGGATAATGAGGAGTTAATAATATTAAGAAGAGGTTCTGAGATTACAGGAAACAATTCTTTTAATAGATTGGTCAGTATTGAATCTAACATACATGTTGTTAATTTTGATGTTTTGATAAGTTTGTTTAGCTCTATCTGTTCTATAATAGCAAAGGATTGAAGTTGCTCTTGAGGAATAATATGAGACACTGTCTTCAGAGGTGCTATTGCAGATGGTTGCATAATTCCAATTTTGTTTTTGATTATTTAAATTTTATCAGTAAAGAAATTCATAAAGTCATTACTACTGTGCTGCGATGGAATATTTGGTTCTGTCGAAGCTTTATTTCTTACTAATTTATCCACAGTACTGAATAAACAACTAGGATTGTTGTGATTATCTTCTATGAGTTTGCTCAAATATGCAGACCTGGCAGATTTTAAAGCCTTTCTGTAGCTAGAGACACTGTCATTCCATGTACCACGAAAGACCTCTAATTTTGTACTCTTCCACTTGCACTCCATTTTTCAAGCTGCTCTCTTGAGAACATGAGTGTGATCATTGTCATGGGGGTGGGGGGCTAAACTAACAAGAGTGCGAGAGAAGACTGTATCTATATACAGTGAAGTTATCTTTAGTGGTTGAAAGAATAGTTCTACCCAATCATTAACATGGCGTAGATTGAGTGACCTTTGCTAAATGCAGCATACAAGAGACAAGGTAATGATCTGAGATGTCATTGCTCTGTGGCATAATTGCTATATTATCAACATCAATTCCATATGACAGAATTAAATCTAGCGTTTGGTTATGGCAATGAGTTGATCCTGTCACATTTTGTCTGACCCAAACAGAGTTGAGAATGTCGGTAAATGCTAATCCCAGTGTATAATTTTCTTTATATATGTGAATGTTGAAGTCACCCACGATTAAACTCTATCTACAGTAACTACAAGATCTGACAGAAAATCAGCAAATTCTCTAAGGATATCAGAATATGGCCCTGGTGGTCTATATACTGTAGCAAGAACAAAAGACAATGGAAAATTTTTATATATATCTGACGGTCACATTAAGCATTATCTTTTCAAAAGAATTAAGCACATATCCTGACCTCGGAGTAACACCAAAAACATTACTGTAAATTGTAGCAACTCCTCCTCCTCGACCTTTCAGGCGAGGCTCATGTTTATAATAATAACCTTGGGGATTAGACACATTTAAAAAAACATATTCATCCGGTTTAAGCCAGGTTTCAGTCAAACAGAGCAAATCTAAACTATGATCTTTAATAAATTAATTTACAATTAGTGCTTTGGATGAAAGTGATCTAATGTTTAGTAGCCCGACCTTTATATGTTTATCTTCAATTTTTTTTGTTAATTTCAAGTTTGACATCAATCAGATTTTTTCTAAATGACTTAGTTAGGGTTTTGTGTTTGGTAGTTCAGGAAACAGACATAGCCTCTATATGATATCTAGGAGATACAGTCTCTATGTGTTGTAGTTTATGTGACTTTTGTGATGTCTTAAGGCAGCTAGCAGACGTTCAGATTAGCCAGTTTGTCTGCTTCCTGACCTGGGCCCCAGTTAGTCAAACACTATCACTATTAAATTATGAGCCAAATTATTAGAGAGGAGAGCGGCACTTTTCCTGGAGGGATGGAGTCCATCTCTCTTTAGCACGTCAGGTCTACACCAATCAGGTCCAATTGTCTATAAAACCAATGCTATTCTGTGGACACCACTCAGACATCCTGCCATTTAGCAACACTAATCTACTATAAACCTCATCACCACAATGAGCAGGTAGGGTACCAGAGCATATTACAGTGTCTGACATCGGATCCACTGGATCTCTTCTGCGAACAGCTGCCTGCTGATTGCTCAGTTTTACAAGCTGTGTTAATTGTATTAAATATAAAGATCTTCTTTGAGCAGAGAGAATTTTTTTTTTTTTTAATGATACTGAATTTTGACCCATTCCTGCCTTTCACCCACAGCAATGCAGAGCAAATGCAGTCCTGGATCACCCGCATCAACACTGTGGCCGCTATGTTCTCTGCCCCTCCCTTCCCAGCAGCCATTGGCTCCCAAAAGAAGTTTAGCCGTCCTCTTCTGTCAGGCTCAAGCACCAAGCTCTCACAGGTAACAAAAACTTCCCTATAATTTCCTGAAGGTCTATATTACCTGGAGAATGCTGGAATCTGTTAACAGTTTCATTCATCTCAATGGCAGTTGTTTGGCTGTCTCAGGACTCATTATTCTGTACTAGTATCTATATTATATACTCGTTTTTTATTCCTTTCAAATACAGTACATGACTACTTTTGAAAGACCATCAATAGAGAAAGATTCAATTTGCAGCCAGATGGTGTAGTTACGACATCTACCAGCAGGGGTTAACTGGGCCGTGCTAACCAGCCATACCTTGATATCAACCCCACTGCTACTTAAAAACCCAAAATTCCTCAAATTTTGTATTGTCAGGAGGACCAGCTTAAGTCTCATGAGACACGGTTTCGAGCCATTTCTGCCGAGCTCCAGGACCTGCGCTCTTCTACTCAAGACCGCAGGACCAAAAGCAAGGACCAGGAAGAGTACAAGCAAAGGGAAGAGTATCTGGACTTTGAGGTAAAAACATCACATTTTACATGCTTCCCCGCTAAACTCCCCTGGGGATTTTGTTAGCTCTGAGTCAGTATTTGATGTGACTTCCAAGAATGACTATCATGAGGCATGACCCTCATGATAGTGACTACTATGCTATTTTAGAATATAATATAATCTTCACTCAGGTCTTTTGCATACAACATTTCATAGTGACCCTCTGGTTCAGCTTACTGACTTCAAGAGATAGTTCACCCAAAAATGAAAATTCTCTCATCATTTACTCACCCTCATGCCATCCCCGATGTGTATGACTTTCATTCTTTGGTTTTATCCATGTCTTCTGAAGCGATCCGATCGCTTTGGGTGAAAAATAGACCTTCTTCACCATTAATCTTGACATCTGCAGTCTTCTTGGCACGTTCATGAGAGAAGCTTATTCACACACTTTGTTGCATATGCAGAGTGCTGTACACAAACCAAACACAGTGTTGCCAGGTTCGTGGTTTTCACGTCCAGTTGGGCTACATTTACACTGGTGGCCAAAAGTTTGGAATAATGTACAGATTTTGCTGTTTCGGAAGGAAATTGATACTTCAATTCACCAAAGTGTCATTCAGCTGATCACAAAGTATAGTCAGGACATCACTAATGTAAAAACAGCACCATCACTATTTGAAAAAAGTCATTTTTGATCAAATCTAGACAGACCCCATTTCCAGCAGCCATCACTTCAACACCTTATCCTTGAGTAATCATGCTAAATTGCTAATTTGGTTCTAGAAAATCACTTGCCATCATATTAAACACTGCTGAAAGCTATTTGGTTCTTTAAATGAAGCTTAACATTGTCTTTGTGTTTGTTTTTGAGTTGCCGCAGTATGCAATAGACTAGCATGTCTTAAGTATATTAAGTAATATTAGGTCAAAAATGGCAAAAAAGAAACAGCTTTCGCTAGAAACTCATCAGTCAATCATTGTTTTGAGGAATGAAGGCTATACAATGCTTGAAATTGCCAAAAAATGGAAGATTTCATACAAAGGTGTACACTACAGTCGTCAAAGACAAAGGACAACTGACTCTAACAAGGACAGAAAGAGATGTGGAAGGCCAGATGTACAACTAAACAAGAGGATAAGTACATCAGAGACTCTAGTGTGAGAAATAGATGCCCCACATGTCCTCAGCTGACAGTATGCAGGCCTTATGGGAAGAATTGCAAAGAAAAAGCCACTTTTGAAACAGAAAAACAAAAAGAAAAGGTTAGAGTGTGCAAAGAAACAGTCATTGGACAACAGATAATTGGAAAAGAGTGTCATGGATCTTAACTCCATTGAGCTTTTGTGGGATCAGCTAGACTGTAAGGTGCGTGAGAAATGCCCGACAAGACAGCCACATCTATGGCAAGTGCTACAGGAAGTGTGGGGTGAAATGTCACCTGAGTATCTGGACAAACTGACAGCTAGAATGCCAATGATCTGCAAAGCTGTCATTGCCGCACGTGGATGATTTTTTGATGAGAACTCTTTGAGTAGTTTAAGAAGTTCTGAAAATTTTTTTCAAATTGTGATAGTAATTTTTCACGTTATTAATGTCTTGACTATACATTGTGATCAGTTAAATGCCACTTTGGTGCATCAAAGTATCAATTTCTTTCCATAACAGCAAAATCTGTACATTATTCCAAACTTTTGCCACCAGTGTATATTCATGCATTTGGCAGATGCTTTTATCCAAAATGACTTACAGTGCATTCAAGGTGTATGTTGTATCAGTTTATGTGTTCCCTGGGAATAGAACTCATGATCTTGGCATTGCTAGTGCCATGCGCTACCAGTTTAGCTACAGGAACTTTTGGGATGCTTTTGAAATGTACCACGGTTGCCAAAAGGTTGATGAAAAACACTAGAAAAAAAAATGTAACATCTCATTGGTGTATATAATGATACCGGGATTAAGAACCTGGCAACTGCATGCAGAGTCAAAGCATTACAACCTTGAAACCTTCACTGTGTTCCAATGAAGCTGGATGTCAAAATTCATAATAACTAAGGACTTACATTTTGTTGTGTTTGTTTCATACCCAAAACGATGGTATCGCTTTAGAAGACAGACTAAACAAATTGAGTCATGTGGATCACATTTATGCTGACTTTACGAGTTTGAGATGGCATAAGGATGACATTTTTTTTTTTTTTTTTTTGTGTCTTGTAGAAAACACGCTACGGAACATATGCAATGCTTCTGAGGGCTAAAATCCGAACAGGGGAAACAGACCTGGCGGCATTTGAGTCCCATTTGTTTGACGATGGCGGCCTACAGAGGGATCATTCCAGCCCCACGCTACCGGAGGACAACAGCCATGCCAGCAGCACCAAAGAGTCGAGCAGGAGCAGCAGCAGCGCCGCCCGCAGCAGCAGCAGCAAGAGAAGCAAGCGCTCAGACGCTCAGAGACATAGCTACAGACATGCTGTCAAACAGTGAGATGTCATGGATGCAAGGGGACAGTGTGTCCCATCAGGTATTATTTATCTCGATTCAGGGGCTGGATAAAGAGTGTTACCAGGACACCTGGAGTTTACTTGGATGACTCCTCTCAAGTCATCATGAATTCAAAAACTGTGCTTATTTGAGGTTGCTAGAATCTGGTAGAAATTACCACAATGGCTTTCCCCAACATGACCGCTGTGTTGAAGAACTGGTAAAGCATGCTTTTCTGGCCAGTAACCACAAGCCCAAATCTGCAAGTGGGCAGATGAGAAGGAGCACCAGCCTCACATTGTCGTATTTCTGTCAGTCTTTGTTTTTGCCACAGACCGTTTCGGTTCATCTTTCTATTTGCTTGTTTAGAGTCTGTTAAAATTGTAATACTTGCCATGGCATTTTGTTTGTTGCTTTGTTTATTTCTGGTGGCCCCTGGGAACGATAACCAAAAGAGGAGTAAATCTCTGACATCTGAACATATATTGTTCACCTTGTTTATTTAAAGCATTGTAGATTTTGCTTTTTAAACTATCATTTAATAATTGGAGGCTGATCCAGGCAAGCAGCTTTAACATCTCAGTGGAAGTTTGAGAATCTAGTCTGTGTAGTCCTTTAAACGTTCTTAAAGCACGTCTCAAAGCATGCCTAAGATGTTTGAAGACAATCAGTTTCTTGTTTGGTACAATAACTGAGAATATTAATGTGTTTTATATATATACCACAACGACTAGTGATTATGACACTGCAGATGTTATAATTTCAACAAGAAATATGTCCAAATGAATTTGCTCAGTGCACAATAACAAAATGATCAAATTTCTATGTGAAATGGTCGTTCAAAATAATCATTCAATTTAGGGCTGCAACTAACGATTATTTTGATAATCGATTAATCTTTGTTTATTTCTTAGATTAATCGGATAAATAACAAAATTTCCTGTATTTTATTAAAAGGTTATTTTTTAAGAAACAGAAACGATAAAGGGCATAACGATTTGGCTTGGTTTACTGTACGTCATGATTCTATACTCTCACAAAACTTTGAACAAAGCCTGAATCATGAATAGTTATGTTTGATTTTAACAACTATTATTATTATTATTATTATTATTACTTTCAGGACATATGCAAAATAGTTCCTTTCCTTTACTTGTCAAACTTAAAAAGTTCTGTTCATTAAAGTGTAAAATGATCCATCAGGAATGGAGTGGGACACAAAATCAGCACAGCAGAGGGCAATGGTGACACCAGAATAGAAATATTGATAATTCTGCCCAGCTGAAAAATACATAATTCTATTAGATACATATGCTTGTACACTGTCTACTGTTTACATGCATTTACAAGTATTTGAAATTAATATTGTAGGTTTTAGAACTATATTGACACTGATTACATGTTTCTAAAGTATTCTTTTAAAAAATAAATGTTTAAGGATAGTGCGTGCTTATCAAGTAAAATAATATTTGCCATAGTATAAATTTACTGGTGAAATCAGACATTACATCTGGCATTATCAGGAGGACTATGAAATATCAGGACCCTTAGCATTATTATACATTATATTCAGCATTATATACAGTTTATTATAGTACAGTCATCTATAAACGCAGTGCAGATTCACTCTCGCGCTGATAAGTCTCATCCTGGTGCTCAATGTATTACATACGCTCACATGATGAGAAACGATCTAAAACACTTCAAAAACCGGCACACATGACCATGACATCCATGAAAGCTGCACGATTGATTACACTGAAACTGCATGATATGATGTTCCACGAGTTTAATCAAAGTGATTGCGCTCCCTTTTAAACAAACAGTTTTGATCTAAATACCTGGAAATATGCGCCTGCTTTTGAATTCATAACATGTATACATTATAAAACATAGAAAATAGCAGTAAAATGTAATTGATGCGCTGGAGAGAAACAACTAAGCGCATCAAACAGCACATGCCCTGTTTCAACGCAGCAACCGCTCCACATCAAACTGTATTTTTATTTTGATTTGTTGGTTTATTTCTATAGGGCTGGGACAAAAACATGATTTCAGCACAAAAAAAAAATTAAAAATTAAAAAATAAAAATAAAAGATGCATTGTTTTTTTCATAAATCAAGCAATATAAACTAATCGTATAAAAAATTATAATAAATGGCTAAGTAAATACTAAGGTTGCTCCCAACCCTGGTGACATATAGTATAAAAGATTAGACCTAAAAATTCATTGAGAATTAAAAATGAGTACAGCTCTGGTTTCTTTAAACCAGTGCTTAACCAATATTATGAAAGATTTGATGTCTGTTATTGATTTTATTTCAGATGGTAGCATGTTCCAGAGTTGGGAACCCTTCACAGAAAAGGCCCTTTGCCCCTGAATTGTTCTGCTATAGTCAACTCTACAGATACCATTCGCTGTGCTCCTTGTTGTGCTACCATCCTGTCTATTTAGCAATTTACATAATACATGTGGGGCTTTATTGTGGAAACATTTATACACCAATTTTATGTAGGACAAATTTATAACATTTTTAAAACTAATAAAAATGTTTGTTTTTTTTCCTCTAATATTGCAATGATGCACATGATTTGGTATATTGTCCATGATTTTAAAAAGCCTGATTGTAAAAAGACATTATACAATTTACTGTGGATTCACTTGTTTGAGTCCAAACTGTAATGCAGTATGAAATATGAGACAAAATAATTGCATGCATAAAGAGCTGAGCCGCCTGCTTTAAAATACACTGTCGATTGATATATTTGAAACAATGTAAGTTAATCTTTATCTTTTTTGAAAGCTTCTTTACGTGTCTATCAAATGTGAGTTGAGAATCTAAAATAATACCTAAGAAATTCAACTCATTTACCTATTCTATTTCTTTATTTTGTATCTTTTTTGTTTTGTTTTTTGTAATTAAAATTTTTTATTGATTCAAAGAAAAAACACAACAGAGAAAAACAACACATACACACTGAATCAACATTTAACTTTTAACCCTCACTAATATCCCTCCCCAAACACCAACCCCACCCTAACCCCAACGAACACCCCCGTGGTCACATAAAATAATACACACACAAACAAACAAACCAAAAATATATATATATAATAAATAAATAAAATATATAATAAACATACATAATTAAACTAAACTTCTCTCTCCTCATCCCTTCCCTGAGAGTCCCCCAAACCCCTGCCTTCTACCTGCCATCTCCTCAAAAGCTGCCACCCTCCCCATCTCCGCACACCACACTGGAAATGGTGGTGCTCCGTCCGACTTCCAACCCTTTAAAATAATTTGTCTGCCAATCATAATGCTAGTCAGAACCCAATTTTTTACATATTTGTCCCCCAAATTTATGACTGCCCCATCGCCCAAAATACAAAGTCTGGGGCAAAGTAAAATCTGAGTACCCAAAACGTCACACAAATAACTCTGAAACTTCAACCAAAAATCTTGGATCTTAACACACCCCTGCCAACTTCTGATTGGCATCGCCAGCAGGTGGGTGTGTCTTTAAGACCAAGCCTATATAATCTAGAGGGCGTCCAATAGAATCGATGTAAAATCTTAAATTGCATAAGGTGAACTCTTGCATCTCTAGATGCAGACTTGACATTTTTTAGAATCCTAGCCCACACTCCCTCCTCCAATACCAAGTTTAAATCTTTCTCCCATAATCTCTTGATAGAAGTTAAAGCTTCATCCCCCAGACTCTGAATTAACAGGGAGTAATACACTGATGCCTCACGATCTTTATTTTGTATCTTAATTTTCATTGTTTCTTTTTGTTTTCTAATAGAGAAACACATAGAAACTGTTTTTCTGACGTTTGAAGTGAGGTGATTATTTTGGAGCCACTGAGATATCCCCTCTAAGTTGCCATTTAAAATCTCAGCTGCTTTTGCTGGAGTTTTAGTTGATGTATGAAAAACATTGTTGTCAGCATAAAGCTGACACTTAATATCTGAGCAGCAACTTTGCAAATAATTTATAAATAAACTAAAAAGGAATGGACCTAAAATTGAACCTTGGGGTATTCCTAGTTCCTAGTGCACAGTTACCACACATGGCTCTCTTTTTTGTAGGTAAGAGGCAAACTACTCAGATGTTTGATTACTAAAATTAAAAGAGGTTAATTTAGACAATAGAATATCATGGTTAACAGTGTCGAATGCTTTTTTTCAGGTCAATAAAAACTGCTCCCACAACATGCCCCTGATCTAAAGAATGTCTTATATTTTCTAAAAAAATAACAGTTTCCGTAGAGTGCTGGGGCCTAAAATCAAACTGCTGTGGGTGAAGGAAATTATTATACTCTAAGTGATGTATTAATTGTTCTAAGACCTTAGACATGACAGGTAAAATCGAAATTGGACGATAATTTGAGACCAAATTGGAATCACCAGATTTAAAAATTGGAGTAATAATAGCTTTTTTTCTGGGAATTTGCTTTCCCTAATTGATAAGTTTATTAAGTGAGACAATGGAGCTGTCAATAAGGAGCTATATTTCTTAATAAAATTACTATCCAAGTATGCTTATTATGATCTTCTTTGAAGTACTCTTGTGCGCTGGACATCTTGGGTCGTGTTTTTACCGCTTCAATTTGTCTCCGTCATTTTCATAATAAAACACATTTTCACTGAGCTGTAAAGTGACATCACTAACGGAGCTTGTTGCATAAATCCAACTAATTGATAATGAAATTCGTTGTCGATGATCTTCATTATCGATAATGATCTATTAGTTGTTGCAGCCCTAATTCAATTTGACCTCATCGTATTATTTGTTGTAATGTGTGAGAATTTTGTATATTAAATATGTATGGAGCTTGAGAAGGACATGATGCAAACCTCTTGTCAAAATCCTTTGAACATGGCCAAGTCATTTAATTCTCAGGCACTCATTTTGGGGGCTCACACTCAGAGGGGGCACTAAAAATTTGTTTGTTCTGTATAACCACATACAGTATAATACCTCAATTGCATTGAGAGACTTTTTCAAAGGAGTGTAATTTGGTCAAATACTAGTACTTGTTTACAAACTGATGGCCAAATGCCACTTTCTTATGATCCAATGGATTCCTGTAAAGTATTGCTTTGTAGAAAACTGAAGGTAAGCTTTTATTCTGCTTATCATCACCTCATTAATTGTCCTATTGATTATCAGAACATGAAGGATCCAAGAAATTGTAAAACTTGTATTGTAAAACAACACACCAATGCAAATCCAGGTCATGAAGATCTAAACTGACTGTTACCACTGCCAGCATAAAGATCAAATTCAGACACTGAGAAAACAAAATACACAAATCAGATTGATTATGAATGGTGATTTTTAACAAATGATTATTATATATGGGACCCAAATTCCATCAATGGCACTTCAAAAGTGTTATGCTTCTTTGCACTATGGATAATAGGTGTATTTAATGAAGAGTTATTTTGAACATGTATTATTTGTCTTAAGTAGTTATTTATGACTGAAGCATATTGACTTTATAATGGTTTATGTTTTTATAGGGAACACTCAACCACTCCAAGTAGTTTGGTGTTACCCAAAGATTTTACTGTACTTGTAACTTATTTCTATATCATTTTTTTTTTTTTTTTTTGGTGTGTTGTCCATTTTAGCTGTATATAATGTGAATATTATTTTACAACTGCTCAGTAAGAATTATGCTATAATGTTTGTATGTTTTGCAGGCATAGACTAAATAAATCTGTTTCGAAAGGACAGCTTTTTCAAAATGTATTTCTTTAGTCATTTTAAAACATGTCTATATGCTTATTTAAAGGGTTAGTTCACCTAAAACTGAAAATTCTCTCATTTACTCACCCTCATGACTTTCTTTCTTATGCTGAACACAAATTAAGATTTTTGGAAGAAAATCTCAGCTCTGTAGGTCCATACAATGCAAGTGAATGGTGGCCAGAACGCCATAAAGCAGATAAAGTCAGCATAAAAGTAATCCATACCACTCCATTGGTTAAATCAATGTCTTCTGAAGCGATCCAGTTGGTTTTGGGTGAGAACAGACTTCCTATAGCACCATATAGCGCTCTCTGCATGCATCAAGCACTAGTAAGTGTAATTGAGCTTGAAATCATGATCAACAAGGAAACAGCCGTCAAGATGTACAGTAAAAAAAGAGTTACATTTTGGTCTGTTCTCACCCAAAACCAAATGGATTGCTTCAGAAGACATTGATTAAACCACAGGAGTCCTATGGATTACTTTTATGCTGATTTAATCTCCTTTTTGGAGCTTCTGGCCACCATTAACTTGCATTTTATGGACCTACAGAGTTATTCTTCTAAAAATCTTTGTGTTCTGCAGAAGAAAGAAAGTCATACATATCTGGGATGGCATGAGGGTGAGTAAATTATGAGAATTTTCATTTTTGGGTGAACTCTCTCTTTAATTGTTAAATAAAGATATGGATTTACAAGGTTTACAAGGTAAAGGCACCGAATAATGAAATAATAGCTTTATTTAAAACAAACATATTTACTCATCCACTGCAAAAGCATATAACTGCAACCAAAAGTACACATAAATAAACAGCATTGGTCTTTAGAAGTATCAGAAAATGAACTTAACTAAATCGATTTGAACTGCATCACAATTATATTTGCAAACACATTTTTGCATATAAAAAAAAGAGCTTACTAAGGATTTACATCCTTATTAGAACATTTAGCAGATACTGTATATTACAAGGTTACAGTTGTGCTATGGAAATGACAAGTGCATTACAGTTAAGTCACTGTTATTGAGTTGCCCTTTAAATACAAGCGCTGAAATGCCTGCACTAAAACTACAGCTTCACTCCAAACCTTGGAAACTTGTGTGTCTCAAAGCAACTGATCTCCTTTGTCATGTTTTCTTATTCAGTTATGTAATACCACTGAAGGCTTTTGACCTCAGAAAAATTCTTTTCAGTCCTTCTCTGTGATGAAAGAGCTGTATTTCCACTTGATTGAGATGAACAGTCCACCATTTTGCACCTGAAAAATCGGTCCGAGCAGAGGCTGCCAGATAAAGTGCCAAGTTTTCTCAATGAACATGTCCTGCTAATCAGTGATTGGCCACTGCAGGATTTGTTATCTCCTCTCCGATGGACTGACTCCCAAAGCCACTGTCCTCTGTAGAATCTGGAAGAAAGAAAAGGCAGTAGGTAACTTTCTCAGTGAGAGTGATGTGGCAGTGTTCACAATCATTTCATACTTGGCTCTGCTTGCACTGTGTCTGTGTGTATATCTATACCTGTGCTCTGCTTGTCCTCTCTGGGTTGGCGGTCTCTTAGCAGTCTCACTCCTTCACTCACACCCAGAGACTGCAGTGCCTCCACCAGGCCGTCCACAGGACCACCACTCAGCTGAGCAAACAAACACACTTAAAAAAACATTCCTATCTGATGCTGACAGGCAATAAACTTATAATTCAACAGCATTTCAACCTTTGCTACAATACTTTAAAAACATAAATAAATAAAAACACACACATTGTAAATTTGAGTGAAACAAAGGCTATATCCAGAATAAAATACTAGCTTACTACTTACTGAATAATACTACACAGTATATACAGTATACTGCCTACTTTTTCTTAAACAGAACACATGCAACAATAAATGCTTCAATCAGTAGTATGCCACATTGTCACATGACCTCACTATGTTTGTCACATTTTGCATGTTTAATTTGGTCAGTTATCATCTTGTAAATTAACTTGATATTGAGAAAATTTGCAGAGTATACAGTACATACTACATACTGCAGAAATAGTATTAAGTACAGTAGTATGGTAGCATCCTATTTTGAACATAGTCAAAGTCCTATTGACAATATAATGGCAATTGCCAAACCATTTTATTTTGAAGTGAAGAATGTGTGACGTAACATGAAATAGTCTCTCACCTGATAGTTCTCGAGAAGCTTCTGGCAGGGTGAGGGACTCTCCTGGTACAGGTGAGTGAGTGTAAGCATGCCCAGTTTTTCTGCCAGCTCTCTCCAGGGTACATGGTCTTGAGTGAGAATACTACACAGTTTCATGAGCACCTCACTGTCCAAACCCTGGCTCACTGCAGGAAAGGTTAGAGACCGAACTATTACATATGGCTAGGGGTGTAACGGTATAACATTTTCACGGTAACAGTCACAAAAAATACCTCTGTATTATGGTATCACAGTATTGAGGTGCATTGATAATATTATTAGCTGTTTAATATTTGGTTATGAAATTTGTCAGATAAACACAGAGAAATATTTTAGTTATAACCAATTCTTGAACTTTATTTTGGATTTCTTAAACTTTAATCCTTTAACTTTTGATCTTGAACACCAGGAAAAAAAAAAAAAAAAAACACAAATAGGTAAAACAATAACAAAAAAATTGTCCAACATGTAGTCAGATGATATATATATATATATATATATATATATATATATATATATATATATATATATATATAAGAACTGTTATTGTTATTTATGAAACTGAATTGTAATAATTTGTAATGATTATTGCCCAGGTTAACACTTCAGATATGCATTTGTTTGCATTCAGTAATTTGTTGCATTTGTGATTGTTTAATTCTTAACAATACCTACTGAAAATCTATTATTCATTTGCAGTTTATTTATTGGCATTTTGTCCATTACTGTCAATTTCCTGCATGCATACTGCCAATGTCAATTTCCTGCACACCAAAAGCCATGCACTTTGTAAACCCTATTTAGTACTGTTTTAGAAATAAAACATATTATTTGCAGTATCAAACACATGCTGGCCTACTGTTGCGCTGCACTTAGGCAAACAAACAAACAGTTGGCACATCGTAATGTTGAACGAGCGCTTAAATTCGTTTGCTGCATTTGTGAATGTGACAAAGCATAAACATAACTTAAGCCTACCTAGACATTACAAACAATGTAAAACTACATTGAATCTGGTGTTTTAATGAAACAGGGGCTTTAATTTATTATCCACTTACATTAATCTCTGCATATTCTGTGGGATGGTGCTCACGGAGATTGTGCTTAAGGTTTGAAGTGGATACGAGATAGCGACACAGATGGCAGCCTCGGTGTGGAGCTTTCCAATTCTTTTGTTGTTTTTGTTTGTCTGTCCTGTGTTTAGTAATTTTTTTCCAATCAGTTTTACCAGGGACGAACTGCTGAACATTCGGCAGCACATACCAGACAATCTTTTCCCAGTTTTTGACTATTCGGATGTTTTGCTAGACATTTTATTAAGAGGCGCAGCTGTGTTGCTCAAGCGCGCTATGAGAAGGAAGCGAGGGAAGCGAGCCGGCACGGCTTTCGAACAGCGGAGATTCATCTAGCGAATCTCCGCTCTCTTCCTAACAAAACGGACGCACTACATCTCCTCACCCTTACAAAAGGACTTTGCTAACTCTGCTGCATTGTGGCTTCACAGAAACCTGGCTGAGTGAAGCCATTCCGGAAAGCACGTTACATCTGCTGGGCTTTCAGCTGTTCAGAGCAGATCGCATTGTGGAGTTAACAGGGAAAATGAGAGGCGGTGGAACATGCTTTTACATCAATGCAAGTTGATGTACAGATTTAACTACGTTAAAGATGATGTGCTGTCCTAACTTGGAAGCGCTCTTTATCAACTGTAAGCCTTTCTACTCGCCGTGGGAGTTTTTCCTCGTTTATTCTGGTGAGTGTTTATATTTCTCCACAAGCGAGTGTGAGCGCAGCGCTGCAACAGCTGGCTGTTCAGATCACAAGACATGGAACAACAATACCCGGACTCGCTTACTATTCTCTGAGATTTTAACAGAGCCAATCTCACCCGTGAACTGCCAAAATACAGACAGCACATTACATGCCCCATCAGAGACAGAAATATACTGGATCACTGCTACACAACATTAAAGGATACATTTTGCTCTGTCCCTAGAGCAGCTTTGGGACTATCTGATCACTGTCTGGTTCATCTTCTTTCATCCAACAGGCAGAAACCTAAATCAGCTAAACATGTAGTAAAGACTGTAAAAAGATGGACCAATGAAGGCGAGCTGGAACTACAAGCCTGCTTTGACTGCACGGACTGGAGTGTTTTAGAAGTTGCAGACACCAATCTGGATGAGCTCACAGATACTGTGATGTCATATATCAGTTTCTGTGAGGATATGTGCATTCCTACTAGGACTTACTTAACATTCAACAGTGACAAATCATAGTTTATAGCAAAACTTAGGCAACTTCGTCAGGCCAAAGAGGATGCTTATAGAAGTGGGGATAAATTCTTGTACAATCAGGCCAGAAACACACTGAAAAAAGAAGAGTGGCTAAAAGGAGCTACTCTGAGAAGCTGAAAAACAAGTTTTCAGTTAACGACCCTGCATCAGTATGAAGAGGCCTGAAAGACATTACTAACTACAAGACAACATCCCCCAACACTGTAGGGAATCAACAACTGGCTGACGACCTAAATGTGTTTTACTGTAGATTTGAAAAGCCAGCCTCACACCCGCTCTGACCTCACTTCACACAAACATCAACACCTAATGCAACCACCCTACTTCCCCCTCATGCTACTCAATCTGCACTTAAGATCTGTGAAGAGGATGTGTGCTGGGTCTTCCAGAAACAAAAGACAAGGAAAGCACAAGGCCCAGACGGTGTTTCACCCACTTGTCTAAAATCCTGTGCTAACCAGTTGGCCCCCATCTTCACTGATCTTCAACAGTATGAAGTTCCCTGCTGCTTCAAACGTTCCACCATCATCCCTGTCCCAAAGAAACCCAAAATCACAGGACTTAATGTCTACAGACCCATCGCCCTGATTTCTGTAATCATGAAATCATTTGAGAGACTGGTGTTGGCCCACATGAAGGACATCACTGGACCCTTTCTGGATCCCCTTCAATTTGCTTATCGAGCAAACAGGTCTGTGGATGATGCAGTCAACATGTGATTGCATCATTTCCTGCAACATCTGGACAGACCAGGGACATATGCAAGGATCCTTTTTGTGGACTTCAGTTCAGCTTTCAACACCATCATCCCAGCTATTCTCTGGACTAAATTAAATCAACTCTCTGTTCCCATGTCTATCTGTCAGTGGATCACCAGCTTTCTGACAGATAGGCAGTAGTAAGTGAGACTGGGGAAATTCACTTCCAGCACCTGAACAATCAGCACAGGTGCCCCCCAGGGATATGTGCTCTCCCCACTACTCTTCTACCTGTACACAAACAACTGCACTGCCAAGGACCCGTCTGTCAAGCTCCTGAAGTTTGCAGATGACACTACTGTCATCGGCATCATCCAGGATGACGATGAGTCTGCATACAGAAGGGAGATTGAACAGCTGGCTAAATAACAGCTGGATAAAGTTCTTCTCAGCAGTCACTGAGTCTGTCCTCTGCACTTCAATAACTGTCTGGTTTGGTTAAGCTATGAAATCGGACATCAGAAGACTACAAAGGACAGTTCGGACTGCTGAGTGGATTATTGGTTGGCCCCTGCCCTCCCTTCAAGAACTATACACTTCCAGAGTGAGGAAAAGGGCTGGAAATGTTTTTCCCTCAGGCTATCCATCTCATGAACAGTTAAAACTGCCCCACTGAGCAATAATTATGTGCAATACACAGCATAGTCTATTTATATTTATCCAACATATCTGTATATAATAGATTTGTATTTGTACACACACACACACACACACACACACACACACACACACACACACACACACACACACACACATACATATATATATATATATATATATATATATATATATATATATATATATATATATATATTTATTTTTTGTCTTATTGTGTATTTCTATATATACTTATATTATCTATTCACTTTTTATTTTTATTCTATTTTATTGTCTTGTTGTTGTATTGTTTGTGCACTGGAAGCTTCTGTCACAAAGACAAATTCCTTGTATGTGTAAGCATATTTGGCAATAATGCTCACTCTGATTCTGATGTGTTTCCCACATGAGCCGATATTTTTTTGCGACAAACTCTACTTGACTGGGTAACCATCAACATTGATGGTGCCTTGTAGGTCTTTAACATACCCAAAGCAATCCCAGACAGCAGACTCCAACCACTTTGGCGGTGGAAATAAAGATTCAGACTCGGACATGTCTGTATGATGCGCTCGTGCTGCACTCATGCTGCGCTTCGCTCGTGACACTTGCATCTCACCTTTAAAACTGAATGACAGTCGAAGATTTATTTTATCTCACCAAGTTTATATGATGCTGTGTAGATGTTGTCAATTCTGTCTTAATTAAACTGATTTAAATTTTAGAAAAGTTTATATTCATGTAATACCACCAATGAGAAGATTTCAACTGAATGATAACCATCCGTTTTAAAACCGAAGTATACTGTGAAACCTTGAAACTGTTACATCCCTACATATGGCAGAGGCTATGGGTTTGTGAGAAGAACATTTGTCTATGCCTCATTACCTTCCTCTGTGCTTATTTTGGTCCTCTTGGGGGCGAGTGAACTGGGTTTGGGACCTTTTCTGCCATCTAATAGATCTCTAACCTGTGGAAGACAATGGTGTTACAAAAGGTTAAAAATATTACATATATATTTACTTATTCATCCACCCCAAAACACTCACACACTATATGCTATTATGATATAGAAAAACTGTAAAGTATCAAACCTTTTGGCATTTGGCCAGGTCAAATGGTGTGTGCCCAGCAGCAGGTCTCTTGCGTGGGTTAAATGCACCTCTCTCAGATGATATCGACATGCACTGAACTTGCTGAACCATGTAATCTTGAGGCTGCTTGTCTGCAACATTATTAATTTCGTTCTCGTCATCTTCATCTGAGGAAGACGAGCTGAAGAAGAGAGGCTCATCATTCTCCAAGCGTTTATCGGCACCTAGAATACAAGACAAAGGGAGATGGTTAATCAAACTAATCTCTCTGTTACTTATAGGTGCTGTAAGCGATTTAAGCCGTTCTGGAATTTCCACAAACTGAGCCGTTGGATTAGCCAACCCCCTCTTTCCAAAACCACGCATTCCAAAGATACCAAATGAGCTTTATTGAGACCGACACCGATCAGAAGCAGTTGTCAAATACAACCGCAGCAAAATAGCGCCCTCAACTGACAACTGTTATGAGCAACATGGCATTAAGTCTACATTCGCTGCAAATATAATACTATGAGAATGCGAAAAATGACTGACTAGCAGAAAGCGTCAGAGACCACGGCCCACGGACACATTTTTGTTTGCTGTTCACCGAGTCTAGTGCTGTCACGGAGACAGGTAAGATATCTCATGATACTTATTTCATTAATATTTTTCAGGGAGTAGGAATTTTTTTTGCATACCTTTCCATGGAGGAAAAAATCTGTTTTTTTTTTTAATTAAAAATATTCGCTTACAGCACCTTTAACATTTGTCCCTATATTCTTTGATTCTGGATATGATTATTATGGAAAAACTGGACATTCAGATCAGATGTGATTATTATCAGTAATCTTCAGGGATTTTTTTCCAGTTTTCCGGGATTACTATTTACATAATCATTTTATATAGACTGCACTCATAAAGAGCAATTTCTAGCCAATAGATTATATATACATTAATGTTTTAGAGCTAACCATAACTTAAAAAAATATATTCAATATAGAATTTCCCATGACTTTTTAGAATTGTATTAATTTACATGACTTTTCCTGACCTGTAAATTCCCTGATATTTCCAGGTTTTCCATGACTGTGGGAACCCTGGAGTTTATAAAGTCTACAAATACAACTTTTGATTTAAAATATGTATTACTATATGTTGAAATTAACATTAAGATTAATAAATGCTTAATAAGTATTGTTCATTGTTAGTTCAAGTTAACTAATGTTAACAAATGGAACCTTATTATAAAGTGTTACCATGATTTTCATGAGGATGTCTCCTTAATGACTGTCACTGTGGTATCTCCAGACACTCACAGATATCACCGTTTTAAATTTAGAGGAAAGGAGGTATCTTTATTACCTGCAGCAACCAGCATGGAGCAGAGAGGCGGAGATCCCTGACTGGCAGCAAAGTGAAGAGGACTGTTACCCCCATAGGTACGTGCATTTACGTCAGCTTTCAGCTGTAAAAGAAATGACAAGACACAAACCGTAATTCCTGAATATGAAACATTTGTGGTGTCCGTTGGCTAAAGTACAGTGCAAACAGCAGGTCCCTTTACCTCAGTAATGAGATTACAGGCCACTTTTAAAAGGTTGTCCCTCACTGCCAGATGCAGTGCTGTGCATCCACTTTTCTGCTCAGGCATGTTAATCCTTGCTCCAGCATCAACCAAAAACTGAAGACAGCGCTCCCCATCTTTCCTCACAGCAAGATGGACTGGATATTGACCTGAGAAAGGAGAGAAGAGAAAAACAATCTCAGCACACTATTGCCTCCATGTAATATTCCACATGCAATGTTTGAACATTTTCAAACTGTTTTCCAGTAAAAAAATAAAATAAAATAAACATCCTTTAAACAAGATACATTTACTGAAGACATAAAATGACATCAGTGTTTTCAGAGAAATTTAACAACATTTAAAAACCATTTCCCAATGGGGTCAGAAAAATGTACTTGTTTTCCCTGTTTGTTTGTTTTTTTATCTCATTGGTAAATGGTTATTTTTTTGTTTTAAGCATAAACCTCACAAAATTTGGTTAGAGTTCATATAATTTTCCTTCTCAAATAAACAGATCTTGTTTTAAGGATGTTTGGATATTTTACTGGAAAGCAAGACAAAATATACGGAGTAAGAACATTATTTTTTCAGTGTTCAGTGCAATTTCAATGAGTATCTCTCACCTGAGAAGTCAGCACAGTTTACTAGATGGGCGTAGCGCTCTCCCAGCAGGCCCAGCACCACTTGTAGTAAGGCCTCATCGCCAGTATGAGCAGCCAGGTGAAGTGCTGTCCGCCCATCTCGGTCCAGCAAGCTTGGGTCTGCACCTGTTTTCATCAATATCTCAACTAACTTAGTTTGCTTTGTGATTACAGCTAGATGCAATGGAGTCTAGAGAGGGAAAGAAAGATAAGCATTAGCAAGTAATAACTATAAAATAAACATTAAAATTTCATTTGGAGGTTAAAAAGAGTTTCTTTCTTTCTTTTTTTTCACTCTTTTATTTATTTATTTATTTTTTTTACAGCAGATAGATGCCGGTTTACCTGACTGAGGTTGTTGAATTTGTTGATGAACTTCTGCTGTGGCGTTTTCATCATGGCTTGAATAAGCTGTTGCACCACAACAGGTTGCTGGTGGATAACAGCCAGGTGTAGAGGCCTTTAGGGAAATAAGTAAATGTATTTATTAAAAGGCTTTTAACCAAATTAGGTTTTTAGAAGTAGCACACACATATATTATAACTGACTGAACACAATACTTCAAGGCAGGGGTACCCAACTTTTTTTGTCAGCTGAATCTCTATGATATAAAATATTTTCTTGATGTACGTCAAGAAATTAAGTAATGCTAATCTTTCAATAAATCTACTCTATAATTCACAGCATCTTCACATGTTGTTATTTGCAAATATTTAAAACAACTAATGTCATCATTTTTATGAGATCATGTAAGTGTTCTATTATTTAAAAATGATATAATATTAAATAATTAAATTTTGCATTGGCACTTCAGCTTCAGTCACAATCTCAACTATCACAAACCCCCAGTTGAGAAACCCTGCCTAATTCATAGAGACGGTATACAAACTGAAAGGCAGAGATGTGCAAAACCCTTACGTGTCACCATTCTCATCTTGCACACCACATAGATGTCTCTGTAGAACCACCAGGGGGCGTACATCCCCAGTGCTGCAGTAT
Organism: Myxocyprinus asiaticus; assembly: GCF_019703515.2. Lineage (NCBI taxonomy): Eukaryota > Metazoa > Chordata > Actinopteri > Cypriniformes > Catostomidae > Myxocyprinus > Myxocyprinus asiaticus. The sequence continues at coordinate 25,577,467 of NC_059364.1, forward strand.
TCTAACAAAGCACGAGCAGTGCACTTTGCTGTCAAAGTAGCGTGATTTTGCAGAGCTGTGGCTGGAAACAATACAGGAAGGAAACATCTAAGCATCTAAAATCTGAATGTCTTGTTTCAGTTTCATGGCAGCTGAATGGGCTGACTTAAAGATTGTAAAGTTTATAGATCAGGCAAAATCTTTGATTTAGGTCCCAATTTGTGCTTTCCGATACTTACCAATCTGAATCAGCTGCTGTTGCATTGGAGAGCCAGTTTGGGTCTGTTTGTTTGTTGGCTTATTAGGTCCATCGGTCTGTGGGTTGGAGCCTGACATCTGTGCACCTCCCCCAAATCCACCACCACATCCACCAACATAAAACCCTGAACCATCCATTTGATGGTTATATTGAAAACCTATGGGGATAATTAATAAGTTTTAATATTTGAACACTTTTGCTTTGAGTCTGTGTCACCAGAATAAATTGATCCTGATTGAAGTCAGGATTGACAATCCACATGGAGTCTCTCACCTCCTCCCATTCCACCTCCACCTCCTCCTGTTCCAGCTCCAGGACCTCCAAATCCCCCTGGTCCTCCTTGAGGTCCTCCCCGCCAGTGATCATAGGGCTGAGGAAGGGCCTTCATCCTCTTCCTCTGAACCTCTTCTTTGTCTAGGAGGGAAAAGAGCTCTCCCTGTAAATAACATGAAGCCGTTCTGCCCAACATATCTACCGTGGTATAACCAGGGGTGCGTATCCCAAAAGCATTGTTAGCCAACTATGGTCGTAAGTTCCATCTTTACCAACATAGTTCAATGATTTGGTGTTTCCCGAAACTGTAGTTCCAACGAACATTTGCAAACAGCATCGCAGATTTGTGTGGTTGGAAGTTGGAACTACAGATCTAGATCTGTGGTTAGAACCAAAGATCCTTGTTAGTGTGGACATCATTTAACTTCACTGAGGCTTCTATATATTTTATTCCATATACATATCTCTCATTCTGTCAAGACTTTGACAGTGTTTACATGCACTTATGAAAACGGCTTACTCCGGGGTTTTGCAGAATGCTGCGTTCTGAAACGTCATGTAAACGCGAATGCAACCATTTAAGGTAATTAAAGGCTTTTAAGAGAAAGCGCTTTAACACACTTTGTTTCTGTCAGAGAACACAGATTATGTGTCCATGTTAACGCATAATTGCTGTTCTTATGGGTTTTTGAGGTGCGTGCACGTGCTCAAGTGCATCGGGGGAAACCCAAAGTCTGATGTAAAGGGGAATGTGCACGCAACTTTCGTGTCTTCAGCAGCTTTGCGCATTAAACAGCTTTCTGGAGTACGTGTAAATGATCTTTTGTAATTTGATATCCGCAGAAGTTATTACTCTACCCCCTGCATAATGTCATTAACGTCAGCTCTTTATTGTTGAACCAACATGGTTTGAACGATGGATGTGCGACATACCACGGTTTCGGTTCTCCAAAGATGCATCGTACTATGGTGGTTAAGCAGTGAGTTACGTAATTGTACTGGAAACGCACCACAGTATAGCAAACTCTATATGAGAGTTTGACACTGTGAATATGAAATGTAGCCACATGTATAGTAATATAAGGATAACAGTTCATCCTGTCATTTTAGAATAGTACATAAAGTCATAAAGGACTGATGTTTTGGGGAGTATACACCACTACTAACCTTGATTGTGTGGAATATATGTGAACTGCTTGGGTTCACTGCAGTCACCACCCTTCTTCCTCCTGAGCTGCAGGAACACTGTGACTGGGTGTAAGATATCCGTGCAGCGGTACGGTGGTGTCTTAAACACGATTGCATACTAAGAGATGGAAAAGAATGTTAGTGTTTTTAAAAGGCTAAATTGCATCCAATGGCCAGTGTGATTGACCTAATAAGGAAAATCAATCATACCTGTTTGTGAACATCAGTGGGGGAGAAGTCTCCAAATGCCTCCCATCCTCCATCCTCTTCCTCCTCATAGAAACGTATGTAAATATCATCTAAAAATGAACAAATATAAACATATTTTGATCTAAGGAAAAGTTTGTGAAGGACTGCCAATCTTTATGAAGGTCAGAAAAATTATAATAACCTTTTTGAACTTTATCACATAGCAGAAAGACCTCTTCTCCTCCCAGCACTGATCCAGAGGTTTTATCCATGCGGGAAATCTTCAGATTGGATGCATTTGGTGATTCTAGATAGAAATATATATATATTAGTTATATATATATAACATTAGTTATAATTAGAACATTTCATTTGCCTTTTTTTTTTTCTCATTCCAATTCAAAGAATCAGTAGTTTCATTGGCTTAAACTATGTAAATACAGTAGTCATAAATCATTGTAGATCTATACGAACTACCAGTAAAACAATACAGATAGTGACAGCATGAAATACAAAGACAAACTATTCTACAATTATATAATATACACATACTGAGCACTTTATTAGGTACACCTGTACACTTTATTCATGCAATTATCTAATCAGCCAATCGCGTGGCAGCAGTGCAATGCATAAAATCATGCAAATATGGGTCAGGAGCTTCAGTTAATGTTCACATCAACCATCAGAATGGGGAAAGAATTTTGATCTCAGTGATTTCGACCATGGCATGATTGTTGGTGTCAGATGGGCTGTTTGAGTATTTCTGTAACTGCTGATCTCCTGGGATTTTCACGCACAACTGTCTCTAGAATTTACTCAGAATGGTGCCAAAAACAAAAAACATCCAGTGAGCGGCAGTTCTATGGACGGAAATGCCTTGTTGATGGCAGAGGTCAACAGAGAATTGTCAGACTTGTTGGAGCTGACAAAAGGCTACAGTAACTCAGATAACCGCTCTGTACAATTGTAGTGAGCAGAATAGCACCTCAGAATGCACAACACATCAAACCTTGAGGCGGATGGGCTACAACAGCAGAAGACCATGTCTGGAACATTATTAGGACCATAGTGTTCATAATGAAGTTCTCAGTAAGTCTATACAATTTAAAGTAGGGATGTGTGAGACTAGTTGACTAAACGGTTCTGATGCTGCTAGTCGACACTGGAATTACTAGTCGGTTAATATTTCCCCCCCATTAAACTGATCAACATTTTTACACATTTACATGTGGCTTTATATTTTTACAGAGGCTGCGCGTAAATTACTGTCATATTAAGGTTACAAATTTTAAATAGAATTAATAATACAAATATTATTTTAAAAAGAGGATATCTGGAGCAGATACAAAGTTTCATTTCACCTCAGGCTGCGCGTGCTTCTTCCCTCTCTCACTCGCGGCGCATGCAGGAAAATGTCCTCTCACTAGACAAGCAAACTCAGCAAAGTAGTTATGAAATCACCTTGGTGGTGGTGCGGGAATCGGATTTCCAAACATTTGAAAGTCCCTATGGATGTTTTTACATTTGAGTCTTCTTTAAACCTCTGTGTGCTTGTATGTTTCCACTGTGCAGGCTTTTCAAGCACAGGATAGCCGTCTCAGGTGACCATGTTGACGTGTTAATTTTGCACATCAAAACATTTATGCTTTTGAGTAAGTAGCCAAGAAAATTACTGTTTTAGGCTAGTTATGCCATTTTTTTTAATCTGCTGATTAAGAAGGCTATTTTCAACGAAAGTGCCAACTGCTCAACAGGTTAAACTATCTTTTATTCTGTGTGCATGTCACATTGTAGGCTACATCACAGGCCTATTTTTTCTTTCCTATAGCTACTTTTGTTTTTCATCGTAACTTAATGGTTAACGTTCTTTACCAAACAGCTGTCACATAAGATCAATAGCTAATGCACGACTGCACGTCGCAACTTTTCAGCGCATATTTTTTCTCTCATAGATTTTTCTTAGCCTACCTGTTAATTATTTTCAAAAATGTCCTGACTGTTTTAATATGTTAAGTAACTTTTAAGTGGTGAATTCCGTTTAGAACACGCTGGGTTGCTCTATTGGGCCTACATTATTCATTAATTTTTTTTCAATAAATATGCCTGTTAAATATTCGCTAGCGTTGATTCAGTGAATATGTGTCATGTTCTATATTTAATGTACAATGATCAGAATGCAAGGCGAGCACGTTGCAGATAAATGCCCCTTTTCAGTGGAATTTAGCATCGGATTTGGAATAGATTAAATATTAAATTTATTTGACTGTTTTCTGAAGGTTGGCTTCATTTTAGACTAGTCAACTTCAAAAATGTTCTTTAAATGTCAGTGAAATTAGTTGTTCCGCACATCCCTAATTTAAAGAACTAATTATACTCAAAACAACAAACAATTGTGTTATGCTTATACTTTTGAATCAGGGTGATATTGTTTTAACATTTATTCCAGTCCTGTACAATCAACACATAAGGTTCTCTTGTAAGTATATACATTAGTTGACAATTTGAAATTATATTCTGTTTAAATTAACAGCATGCTACAGACATTCCTTTAAAGCATTTAATAAATTGACAATCTCTTTGACAATGCATGACCAATATGTATCTCGCTAAAGTGGCCTACATCATCAAGTAAAAAAACAAAACATTTTCAATGCATATTTTGGAAAATTATTTTCCAACTAACAGTAAAGAAAAGAGTATTTCAGTTTCTTTTATTTTAAATCACAGTGCCTAATAACATCAGTTTTTTTGGTAACCAGAACTGACTGTTTCTTCCACTCTCAACTTCAAGACTGACCTCAGTGTGGTAGATGAGCAAGTCTTTTTTGTAACAATCAGTCTTTTAAATTGTTACATGAATTCCATTAATTCTCATATGACTACACGTTATGTTGGAGGACTTACTACTATCATAGATGGGGTTGGAGACAACAGGCTTCAGGGCTCTGGTAAAACCCCCATTGCTGTCCTGAAGATAAGCCGTAAACTTTAATCTTACGATGTTTAGATCCATGGATTTGCCCAGTTCCTTAGCCTCTTGAAAAATAGCCTGTTCCTCTGCATCTGTATAATTTCACAGGGCAAGTGAAAGTAAGAAAAAACAACATATGAAGCGCAGATGGAAAACAGATTATTCAATAATTCAGTGTGATATCACTTTCTTACCAGTAAACTTATACCCAGGCTCCTTCATTCTTCCCTTCTCTTCTCTTAACCTTTTAGTTAGTACTTCAGCCACTCCTCTTTTAGTGACATGGAGAATGCCCAAATTGCTGAATCTAGACAAAGAGGATGCCAGAATTAGCAAAAGACCGATATAATGGCCTGGCTGATATTAGGACATTCAGAGATTGTCGGCATTGGTTGATAACCATGCCAAATTAGCCAATTAACAAAAATGGTAATTTTGCCTATTGTCAGTCCTAAATTCTACCTATAGCCTTGTCAATTAACTTAATTTAATAAATTAATTTTTTGAATTTAGTAATAATAATAAATAATTAATTTTTTAAGCGATCTGAGAAAATATTGTGTAAAATAAGTGGTTGTTTCATTTAAGAAATGTTATGTACACTACCGTTCAAAAGTTTAGGGTCACTTACTCATTCTTTATTTTTTTCTTCACATTTTAGAATAATAGTAAAGTCATCGGAACTATGGAATAACATAAATGGAACTATGGGAATTATGTTGTGACTAAAAAAATCCAAAATAAATCAAAACTGTGTTATATTTTAGCATCTTCAAAGTAGTCACCCTTTGCCTAGAATTTGCAGACATGTACTCTTGACATTTTCTCAACCAACTTCTTGAGGTATCACTCTGGGATGATTTTTAAACAGTATTGAAGGAGTTCCCATCTATATGTTGGGCACTTATTGGCTGCTTTTCTTAATTATTCGGTCCAAGTCATCAATTTCAAAAACTTTTTTTATTTTTTTTTTAATTAAATTTTAGTTTTGTAATTAAATACATTTATATGTTGGCACAGTTATATTTTTGTCTACAAAACTAATTTCAAACATTTAAGCATATGCCTTCAGATCAAAAGATTTTTAAGATCATGTGAAACATTTCAGGCAAGTGACCACAAAACTTTTGAACGGTAGTGTACATCTCATTTGATAACATTAAAATGTATTGTGTATATAATTCGTATTATAAAAACTGAAAAACCCATATAGGTTGACCACTTGCTTGGATGAATAAAGACTGCACTGATATACAGTACATACTGTACACTCACATGACTCAAGTCATAAACATCACACGATGATAGACATACTGTAATACGCCTTACGCAATTTACTTCAATCATAATAATAAGAGACCGCATGAGCATGATTAATAGTAGTTGTTTAAAGGGTATTTGACTCACTGTGCTGTGAGGTCATTGGGCCCCACATCAACGGTACATATCCCACTGTCGTTACACTGGCGTCCCACAAGGCTGTGCGCGTGGACACGAGGAGGGTCTGTGTGTGTCACTAACTGAACTTCAACACGTGCATGGCCCACATAGTTTGACACCTGTAGAGGGAGAAAAACATCTGAATGTTGTTTCTAAATGTGCAGTGCTGTTTATTTAAACATATAATTCATATATTATTTCTTTGTTATCGAACAGTGAAGACCATGTTACACAACATACCTTGACTGTGGGATATGTCCTTCTGTTCCTCTCACTGGAGGCCCCTGGCAAACCTCCGTGGGATGGGCCCTCACATTCATAACGAAATCTGAATCCTCTCTGCAACACACATTATAATTACCATTACACCTTACTCACAGATAAACCATGACTTTGGGGGATTCCATTGCATATTTCTGGAATCCCAAGATTGATCTTTTACTTTACACGCAACCAAAGTCCTGGCACAACCCTTAAGTAAAATGAGAGGAAATCACTCACATTAGCAACCAAATTTGCACTATGTGACTAAAATGTATATATTTGGCAACTGGCTGGTAAGCGTTTACATTTCGCTCACCAGTGACTGTAAAAGTTGTTCCGTGTAATGTGTGTCCAAAGAAGAGATCCACACAACCGATTTGTCAATGATTAATGTCTGTTTTAATACCCTTTCTGTTCTCTACAGTCAATTGTTAAGAAATAAACATTTAATTCTAATCATGGATGGGACAGATAAAATAAAGCCATTAGAGTCCTCTCTCATTAACATGCGCTCATTTCCAGATGCTCTTTACAGAAATGGCGGTTTTGTTAAAGAGACAGAACCGGTTTTAGCACGTGTTCAACAAATCAATGCAAATACTTGTAAATAGTAAACATTATGCAATTAAACAATAAACATGTAACAAAAAAAAAAAAAAACAATATGAAATATAATATATTAGTTAAATATATGGATTTGTTCATTTTAAAAAGCCAAAATGTGAATAGTATTAGTAAAATTTATATTTTCTTAATGTACCAAGTTAGAAGGTCACCTGTATAATTATCAGCATTAACTGGGAGATAATTTCTTTCAAATGAAAGCAAAAAGGACACTATAACTGAAATATACCCACATTAATCGATATATCGAATGGAAAGCTTGTGAATCGGAATCGAATCGGGAAAACTGCATCAATACCCAGCCCTAATCTACACCCCACTTTTTATAGCAACATATTGCTCTCTACTTTTAGATATATTTTAAGAATTCATCTTTTAACGTAAACAGTTATGTCAAAACAGTGTGAAGGTCTAAGTGAACACACCTGCTTTGGTTCCTCAATTATCTGCAGGTAAGGTCCATGAACTGAAACATAGAGAACCCATATATCAACGTCATGCACATCAGTCTACAACACTAACAACATGAGCTCCTAAAGACACAAATTTACATTCTAGCATTTTAAATTGAAAGACGAATTAAATCGCTAAATAAACAACAGAAGCAAACCATCAATCTTTGTTAACTTACCTGTCTCTGCAACATAGGGTTCAGTTTTGACCTCAAACGGTGTTTGCATATACGGGAGGTCCACCATAATCTGTAAAGACTGAAGAAGCCATATGCAAACTGTTGGTATTGTTATATTAAATAGGTTATATATTTGTGTGTGATTAAAGGCAAATTAAAGTCAAATATATAGCATACTGAACAGTGCAATGTGATTAAGAACAAAAAACAGCTTTAAATTGTCACTCTAAACAGTGATCTAATTATCATAATCAATATTATGTGGCTCACCTCACTGTCAAACTTCATTGCATACTGTGTATCATCCATCCTGTAATGTAGAAGCAGAGAAAACTTATTGGGACAGTCTCACTAAGAGGAAAGCTTCCAACTCCCAAAAAAACCCAAGTGGCAAGCAGTTCAAATACAGACACCATGCTAAATCAAAACACACTGTTAGACTCAACTGAGCTGCAAACCCCTTCAGATACAATTAATCTCCCCAGTTTTTCCCCAACAGCAGTATTTTGACCTAGACACAGGAAGGTGTAGACTTGGCCTACCTGGCAAATACAATCCAGACAAATAAAAGCTTTCAGGTTTTACACAAAGGACTTTACAGAGTTTGTTTCACTTTCATCGTCAAAACAAGGATATGTGCATCTGTTTTTGGTCTCCCTCCTTACTGTCTTGCTTGCCTTACTTCCAGGAAGCACGGCAAAGAAAAAAAAAAAAAAAACAGAGGAAAGCCCCCAGAATACCAGCTCACTGCTGCCACTGATGTCAAATCATGAGAAATGCAGGTACATGCATATTCTCACCCTGACATCAAGTCCTCTCAATTCTGAATTTCCTCAACTTTCCAAAGGCTTTTTTCTCTGAATTCCCTTCTCTTCCTTTGAGGTACTTTTTAAACAAAATTCTTATGATTCCCATTCCTTTTTTTGTCATTATTTAAATATAAATCTGTGACTTGTGATTCAAATAATAACATCCTGAAAGAAATCCACCTATGTGTGATTTACTATAATAAATGTAACTGAATTAGTCAGATATCTACATAGTACTGTCAATACACATGCAATGCGAACAGCCCAGAAATATGAGTTATGCCCCCTTCCGTTGGCATGCCCTTACAGCCTAAAAACTTTAAACCCACAAACACTTCCACTCTAAACCAAACTGGAAATTCTCATGAAGATCTCTAAATAATAGAACTGCAATTACTTGTTCACTAAAGGATAAAACATACTAGGTCTTACTATGAACTTTTTTCACTAAGGAGCCAATTTGTTTATTTTTGGTTGATGCATTTTTTTGAAAGAGCCATACCACAAACGAATAATTTACTATTCTCAAAAACAATGTTTTTCAATAAAATAAAATGTTTCTATTGCCCATAGACTACTCAAAAGCACAAAAACAAAAAAACATGTAAAAAATAATAGGTAACGTTGCAATATGGAATTGAGTACATGTATTTTGTGCAGGTCTCCTTAAAATTACTTCATTTTACAATTGTTCATGAAAAATTTAACTTCCCTATTGGGCTGGGCAATATGTAAAAAATATCTGAATGATAATAGCATTTAAAATATCGCGGTATCCAATTATATGGTCGACCCCCCTGCCAAGGGTCGGTGAATATTTTTGCTTTATTGATTTTGCTTTAAAAATGACTAATTTATTGAAACATGACAATACAACAATTACAATATAACATTACAATACATTTTTCTAATTCTGGACATTTCTAAATTCAAATTGCACTTTAAACGAAACGAAAAAAGCAATTAAGGAAGTGATTAAAACATCTTATATATAATCATCTCCCCAAACCCAGACATCTACCGTCTCCAACGGCCCCATTTGCTATCACGCAAACATCTGTCACCGACACCAGGTGAAAAATTACTAATAGCCTACAAATGTAAAGATAATTATAATAATCATCATAATAAATAAGCCTAATTAATTCCCTTGTGTTCCCACAAAATGCTGCCAAATGTGTTGTTATTGAATGTATTTGTACTGCGTTTTGGTAATACAGTTAATGCTGCCTAAAGAAAAGAAAATAGAACTCCATTTTGGGTTCAAGGTGAACACTGTACAGGAGTAGGCTGTATGACAAATTTGGGAAAAAAGAAAATCAAAACAGTGTCACTGACTTCAAGCTTTGCAATCGCACCCACACTTTCTGTTGGAAAATTCTCTCTAGAAAGTTTTAAACGATCATGTGTTGAATGGTGAGACACCCGGCAAGCCATTTGATTTTTAAAAAGAGCCACTTGTGGCTTGCAAGCCATAGGTTCCCGACCCCTGAAAAAGGCATTGTTTTATTTAACAATCTTCCTGTTGTTAATATTGGTTATTTATGGCTATACTAGATGACAGGATTGCACAAAATGATTTCTTCAATTGCTACTGACAGGAATGAGGAAGTTTCTTACTCTTCGGGCTGAGTTTTACTAAGATTGCTCTACCAAATGTTCTCACTAATCCCCCATGGGGCTAATGGCAGACTAAAACAATGAATGTACTTCTGAGGTGTCAGAGCTCTTAGGTGACACTATGATGAGTGAAACTGCAAATCCTGACGTCACCAAAAAGAGAGTAAAACATCCTGTCCTTCTGTAACATCTAAACTTCTGGCAAACAACCCCTAAAACCAAAGAAATTTACTGACAAGAGGAATAAAAAGAAAAGACAAACGGCTTCATCAGTCTAAAGGAGTTTCATAAACAGAAACAGTCAGTTTTACGCAACACAACTTTCATTAGTTGAAGAAGACTAACCACAAAAATCAGTTGCTACATTTAAAACCATATGCATTTTTCTGCATTGCTTTGCAATGTTGAAAAATGACAATAAATCTGACTTTTACTGTAACTCCTTCCTATGCATGTGTTGAAACATAAATGTAAAATAGTGAAAAGTCGGCACACCATGGCTCTAAAATAAAAAAAACGGTATCTATAAACTTGTCTGATGAAGAGCCCTGGGCTCAAAACTACACCTTAGGTGAGAACATTACAATACATTTTTCTAATTCTGGAGCCGTGATGTGCTGACTTTTCTCTCTTTTTCTGATACCAATTTGGTCGGGCATCCACACTGAGCTTTTTTGCTGTTGGATGTGCATATTTTTATATACATAAATGAACTATGTAATTATTCAGCAACCATTACAATATATCTACTACCATGGACTAATGGTACCTGTAATGTAATCTGACTGGAAGCATTTTAAATCTATTAATGCAACTGTAATTACATGTTTTCCAGATACATGCAGGCTTCAGCAAAAAGCACAAAACAATCCTCCCAATTATAAGCATACAGCATGCAGAAACCAGTAAAAATTCTACAAGTAACATGTAATCATGTCCAAATCTTTAGTAGCTAGTAAACTGGCATTCATTTCTATATTGAGTCTCAGAACCAAGTGAGCTGCTTCACGCGCCTATGATTCCCAAAACATACTGCGTAGATAAGCAGCTCATTAGATTTTGGGGGATAGCCACAAGAGATAAAAATTTACCTGAGTGCTCCAGCCATTCTGTGTGCTGCAGGGTCATCCGAACCGACTCTGGGCTCTGTCTGAAATTAATGCAAATTGTAAGAGCTCACATTGTGTATGATGGGGATGTGATTCCCCTGTTTTAATCTTGTAACTCGGCTCCAAAAAGTACATTTGACATTTGACGGGACTTTCCCGCAGACTCGCACGAACAGCACCAAAACAGAAGAGACAAACCTTGCATATACTATTAATTACTTTATTTTGCGTACAACAGGTTAATGTTTTAACAATCATTTGCATAAATATGTACATGAGGATAACCGTCAGCATCACTGTAATGTCATAATTATATATTTCACAACAGTTTTACTATGCGCTACACAACTATATCATTATTTTTTAAATAAAACTACAGGCCTCTACTAATCTAAGACTTACAGAGTCGTGTCACAAAAAGGTTCATATAATAATGATAATGATAATAATACATATCAAACTTACCTCGGATTTCTGTGATGTTTGTTATTAAATCTCGTGCGGTTTTTAAAGTCGGCGACTTCACTAAAGGATTGCTAAAATTTTAGCAAAAGGCTAATAAAACGTAAACAAGAATGCACCATCCACCACAGAAATTTATGTTTTAGCTTCATTCAGAATTTAAAATGCATTCTAAATTGAGTCTAAACACAACACGCTGACACTGTACACGTTCATGAATTGAGAGCTCGGGTCCTGGAAAACCCCCGACTCAGGGGAAATTCCGATACCACGTGATGCCCAAGAAGAAGTTTGATTCGTTTTTAGGGGGAACATGATTTGCATGTGCTTCAAAACTTCCGCTCAAATAAAAAAATATTCTAACTGATACTAATATTCCAGACAGAATCATCCCAATCTAAAAGCTAATTGACAAATTCAAGACTATGGACTGTGAACAACAACAATCTCTTGCTTTAGTTTATTGGAAAACAAAAATAAAAACAAATGCAAGAGTATTTATTCAAGAGTACTCAAGTTATTGTCAGATGTATTGTAAATTTACAAATTTAGTTCATTACAAATTATACCACACATAACTTTAAGACTATCATACTTTATTTTGAGAGGAGTCCTATTAGCCTGCTAATTACTTTTACAGCCTGGTTGGCTGGTCTTAGCTAGTTTAAAGGGATAATTCACCCAAAATGAAAATACTCTCATTTACTCACCCTCATGCCATCCCAGATGTGTATAACTTTCTTTCTTCTACTGAACACAAACAAAATTTTTAAGAAGAATATCGCCTTTCTGTTGGTCAATACAATGCAAGTGAACATTGGCCAGAACTTTGAAGGTCCAAAAAGCAAATAAAGGCAGTATAAAATTAATCCATACAACTCCAGTGGTTACATTTATATCTTCAGAAGTGATATGATAGCTGTGGGTGAGAAACAGATCAATATTTAAGACCTTTTTTTTTCTATAAATCTTTCACCAGCCCTCCTATGCGTGTTCGCTAGAGGTCTTCTTCTTTTGTTTTGTTGGCGATTCGTATTATTTGTGCATATTGCCACCTACTGGGCTGTTGCACAATTATTCTTATTTATTCTTTTCCTTTACTTCATCCCTCCCTTCTTTTTTCTTCTCCTTCCTGCCCAGTAGTTGGCGATCAGTAATGCACCTTTAGTTGTTTGCCAACCGCCATAAAGTAGTAGTATATTGTGGAGATGGGGGCGTGGTCGAGCGACTTTCTGTGGAGAGCGAGGCTGGGAAAGGAAGAGCGGTAAGGATTGACACCTGTGAGAAATTATCTCTAACAGCTGTATTGTGTTGCAGTGAGAGCTGGAGAGACATATAAGGGTAGTCCAGACTGCTGGAAGGGGGAGAATCGTGCTTGAACCGCCTGTGTGTGTGTATAGTGTGTGTATAGTGTGTGCTGCTGAAAAGCAACAAGGTATCCTGTAAATAAAGAGCTGTTTATTGGAACGCAGTACGCCATCTCCCGCTTCCTCCTTCCCTGGAACTAAGGGATTTGTTACAGAGGTGCCGAAACCCAGGATCGAGGAAGAACGCAGTCATGGAGTTCATGCCGCTGGCCAAAATCGTCAAGACCTTTGCCAGCATCCACCAGATGCAACATCAGGCCCACCTGGAGCTGCAGTAGAAAAAAGAACAACGGTTCCAGGCCCTGATACAAGCCCAAGCGGAGGACCGACAGGTGAGGAGCTTGCTGCCACAGGGAGGTACTCCAGCAGTGACCATGCCCGTTGTGCCTCAAATCAAACTCATGAAAAACAACAGCTATCAATCGTGAGTCTGCTGGAGTACTCAGACCTGAAACGAGCCATCCTGCAATTCCGGGCGCTGACATTCGTTGAGTTCTAGGCACTTCAAGGACCGATGCCCAGCCATGGAGGTGGAGACATTGGTCTGGATCCCTGACATGCCACAGGCCGCTCCCCGACCAAGCAGGAACATACCGGATACCTGTGAGTATTAAGGGGGTACATACCAAGCCTTTGTGGATTCAAGTTGTAACAAACCTCCATTCACCAAAGCTTGGTTCAATCCTAGGCTTTGGGTACAAGCTGGTGGGTAAAGGTAAGGTGTGTGCATGGGGATATTCAAAGTTACCCTTTAGTGATGGTCATCATTCAATTTCGAGGACAAAAGCAAAGTGTCAAGTCTGAGGTTAGTCCCAGCCTCTCCCATCCACAAATTTTGGGTATGAATTGGCCTGCATTTACAGCTATATTGAGGGGAATATGTGTGGATGAGTCCTGCAACAAAGTGTCTTGGTGTGTGGTTTGTGATTCGGTGGCTGGGGAGGCGGTGCGGAGCCGTCTACGTCAGTTCCACGTCAGGAGGATGCAAGGGAGGGGGAAGTCTCAGCTTCCCCAGCCCATAGAGGATTCCCTGAAGGGGATTTCCCTCTGGAGCAGATGCGAGACAAAACACTTAGGCACGCCTTCCACCAAGTGAAAGTGATTGATGGTCAAAGCCTCCCTCCGGATATTGCACTCTCATACCCATATTTTTAGATTATTAAGGATTGGATGTATCGAGTGATGCAGGACACTCAGACAAAGGAAGATACAACGCAATCATTAGTACTGAAGAGCCGTCGGGATATACTATTCCAAACGGCTCATCATAATCCGATGGCAGGTCACTTAGGGCAGGAAAAATCACTGAACAGTCTGATGGCCCATTTCTATTGGCCAGGCATTCATGGGGATGTTCGCAGGTGGTGTGTAGCATGCCGTGAATATCAGCTGGTGAATCCGGCGGCCACCCCAAAAGCGTCATTGCACCCCTTTCCGTTGATTGAGGTCCCCTTCGAAAGAATGGGCATGGACCTCATTGGGCAATTGAAATGGATGGCACGCGGGCATCACTTTGTGTTGGTTCTGGTGGACACACAACGCGATATCCGGAAGCAGTACCTTTACACAACATCTCAGCATGGAGACACTCTTCAGAGTACTCGATACGTTCCAGTGTCTACCACCCCCAAACAGATGGCTTGGTCGAACGATTTAATCAAACTCTAAAGAACATGATTCCTAAGTTCGTGCACGATGATGCTCGGAATTGGGGCAAGTGGCTCGAGCCGCTATTATTTGCAGTTTGAGAGGTCCCGCAAACCTCCACTGGGTTTTTCCCATCCAAATTACTGTATGGGCGTCGGCCATGCGGCATGCTCGACGTCTTTTGGGAAAACTGGGAGGAGGGACCTTCAAATAGCAAAAACGAAATTCAATACGTTCTTGACCTGAGAGCAAAACTCTACACACTGGGGCAACTAACACAGGAGAATTTTCTCCAGGCTCAAGAACGTCAATCCCGGCTGTATAATAGGGGCATTCGACTATAGGAGATAAAGTCCTTGTATTGCTCCCTACATCGAGCTCTAAATTACTCGCCAAGTGGCGAGGGCCCTTTGAGGTCACACGGTGAGTTTTGGAAATCGATTATGAGGTGAAACGAATGGATAGAGGTGGAGCACATCAGATTTACCACCTCAACCTCCTCAAATCATGGAGAGAGGCGGTTCCAGTGACTTTGGTGATGGTGGTTCCAGAGAGGGAGGAGCTCAGGCTGGAGGTGAACTTAAAAGACACCGATCTAGTCACCCCGGTTACTTCCTCCTGTGGAGACCACCTCTCGCCGTCCCAAGTCACAAAGGTTACCAGGTTGAAAGAGAGTTCTCCGACATGTTCTCACTTCTCCCCGGTCACACGAATCTCATAGAGCACCATATCAAAACGACCCCAGGGGTAGTGGTACGCAGTCATCCCTACCGATTACCCGAACACAAAAAAGAAGTGGTATGGGAAGAATCGAAGGCCATGTTAGATATGGGGGTAATAGAAGAATCCCACAGTGACTGGGCCAGCCCGGTGGTTCTGGTTCCTAAGAGTGGCGGCTCAGTCCGGTTTTGTGTGGATTATAGAAAAGTAAATGCGGTGTCTAAATTTGATGTATACCCGATGCCTCGGATTGATGAACTGCTCGATTGATTAGGCGCGGCTCGCTTTTAATCGACACTGCATTTGATGAAGGGATATTGGCAGATCCCCTTAACTCCCATGTCCCATGAAAAAAAAAACTGCGTTTTCCACATCGTTCGGATTACACCAATTTGTGACCCTTCCATTTGGTTTGTTTGGGGCCCCGGCTATGTTTCAGCGGCTCATGGACAGAATCCTCAGACCGCACACTGCTTATGCTGCTGCCTATCTGAATGACATCATTATTTACAGTAATGATTGGTAGCAGCACTTGTGGCATTTGAGGGCTGTCCTGAGGTCGTTGAGACAGGCGGGACTCATGGCAGACCCAAAGAAGTGCGCAAGTGGGTGGCTGGAAGTACGGTATCTGGGATTCCACTTGGGTCATGGGCAGGTGTGGCCCCAAATTGATAAGACTGCAGCAATTTCAGCCTGCCTGAGATCTAAGACAAAAAAGGCGGTGAGACAGTTCCTGGGGTTGGCTGGCAATTATTGCAGGTTTGTGCCTAATTATTCGACCATCACCAGCCAGCTGACTGATCTTACTAAAAAGGGTGCACCAGATCCAATCCAGTGGATGGAGCCGTGTCAGCAGGCATTCACTCGGGTGAAAGCTACACTTTGCGTCGGGCCATTATTGCACTTTCCTGACTTTTCTCTCTCATTTATCTTGCAAACGGACATGGGGTTGGGAGCGGTACTGTCCCAGATGGTGGAGGGGGAGGAACGCCCTTGCTGTACATTAGTTGAAAGCTCTCGCTGAAGGAAATTAGGTACAGCATGATTGAGAAGGAGTGTTTGGCCATCAAATGGGCGGTCCTCACCCTCCGGTACTATCTGTTGGGGTGGCTTTCACCCTCTGTTCAGACCACGCCCCGCTCCATTGGCTCCATTGCATGAAGACTGCCAATGCGCGGATCACCTGTTGGTATCTAGCTCTCCAGCTTTTTAAAATCGAGGTGGTCCACAGGTCGGGGGCACACATGGCTGTCACAGATTTCTTCTCTAGAAATGGAGGGGGGGGAAGTGGGTGATAGGCCAGACAGCTCCCTGGCCTGTGTCGGGCTATGGGGGTATGTGGAGATGGGGGCGTGGTCGAGCGACATTCTGTGGAGAGCGAGGCCAGGAGAAGAAGAGCGGTAAGGATTGACGCTTGTGGGAAATTATCTCTAACAGCTGTTTTGTGTTGCAGTGAGAGCTGGAGAGAGATATAAGGGCAGTCCAGGCCGCCGGATGGAGGAGAATTGTGCTTGAACCGCCTGTGTGTGTGTAGAGTGTGTTGCTGAAAAGCAACAAGGTATCCTGTAAATAAAGAACGGTTTATTGGAATGCAGTACACCGTCTCCTACTTCCTCCTTCCCTGGAACTAAGGGATTTGTTACATATATGCACAAAGAATGTGAATCACCATAAAACAGAAGAACTCGATCCACTTGTGAACGTGCATAGAAGGGCTGGTGAAAGTGTAGGTTTATAGTCAAAAAATTACTTCTGAAGATATGGATTTAACCACTGGAGTCTTATGGATTACTTATATATTATATATATATATGTTGCCTTTATGTGCTATTTGGAGCTTCAAAGTTCTGGTCACCATTCACTTGCATTGTATGGACCTACAGAGCTGATATATTCTTCTAAGAATCTTTGTTTGTGTACAGCAGAAGAAAGAGAGTCATACACATCTGGGATGGCATGAGGGTCAGTAAATGATGAGAGAATTTTAATTTTTGGGTAAAGTATCCCTTTAATTTGGTTTTAGCTGGTTCCAGCTAGTCACCTAACCAGGCCAGGCTGATCAAATTGGTCTCCCAGCCTGACCAGCTAAAAAGTGCCCAAAATTGCCTCTAAAACCAGCCAACTGACCAGGCTGGGCAACCAGCTAAGACCAGCAAACCAGGTTAGCTGGATTTAGCTCTATTTTTTCAGCAGGGAGAGCTACCATAAAACAAAGTTACAACATTAAATTTACATTTCAGAGTACAGTGCTTCTGGCTTGTTATTTACATAAGTAATATTTGTTCCTGGATCAACAAAGAATGTTGATCCAGGAACACGTCATACTTCTATCCCTTTCACCAGTTTAACCACTGTCACTGAAAATGCATAGCATCATCTGAAAGACACATGGATATTCTTCATGTCTCTATAGTGAGCTGAAGTCTAATAATAAAAAGTTCTGAATGATAGGAATGCTGTTTTCATCACACTGGAAATGGCTTCTGACGGTCAGGAGAAATGTGTTCTCCATGGTGGTCAACATAGAACTGATCCTGTTAGCTACTACCTGGATGAACCGCACCTCTGATGCAGGGGCTAGGAACAAACAAAGAGAATACAATGAGAGATCAAGATGCAAATAAAAGGAGATTCTGATGGAGAGGGAAAAGGGAAAGTACCTCACCTACAGTCTTATGCAGCTTGTCTGGGGGAGTGTTCAGAAGGATCTTCTGCACAAGAACAGGAGGAACTTGCACACTGATCTGATTATCCCCATCTCTTACAGTTAAAACAACTGGCCTAAGAAGACATGTTATGAGGGTTTAACAGGAGAAAGAATAGATTGAGAAGGGCTTTACTACCTTGCTAACATCAGTTGTACTCAGTGTTGGGTGTAATCCAATTACAAAGTAATTAGTAACTGTAATCTAATTTTGATTTTTTTTTAAGTAGTGTAAAGCATTACATTTTAAATTCTTGTAATCAGATTACAGTTACTGACTTTCACTTAATTTAATTACTTTTAAATTCATTATTAGCTTCTGCTTATTTATAATATATAATTTATTTAGAATACATGAATTATGGCCCCGTAACGAGTCATTGTGAAAGAGAAATGTGAGGTGCTGATTAGAAGAATATCTCAGCTCTGTTGGTCCATACAATGCAAGTGAAAGTTGGCCAGAACTTTGAAGGTCCAAAAAACTTGATTCTCTTGTGAACACGCATAGAAGGGCTGATAAAAGTGTAGGTTTATAGTAAAAAAAATATGACATTGTAACAATGAACAAGAAATATAGACATTATTTAGAATTTGTTGAGCAGAAAAATATTTTAGAAAGTAACTTAAAAATAATTAGTAATGTGATTACATTTTCAATTAAGTAATTAGTAATCTAATTATAATTTTAGAGAAATAATTAGTAATTTTGTAGTGGATTACTATTACTATTACTATTTTTAAGTAACTTACCCAACACTGTACTTTACTAATACAGTATAAACAATATAAATATACAGTGGTACCAAAAAGCATTTGAACATAGAAGCATTTGAACACAGAAGCATTCCTTAAAAAATTATGTTTTAGAAACATAAAATATAATTGCTGCAAAACATTACACAAATTTAACTTTGTTAGGTTTTAAATAAAATAAAAAAAATTACATACTGAGTATGTAAGTTAAGCTCAATCGACAGCATTTGTGGCATAATGTTGATTACCACAAAAAATAATTTCGACTACTCTCTTCTTTTCTTTAAAATAGCAAAAATCAGCGTGCTGAGTGACTCCAGCCAGGTCTCCTAAGCAACCAAATTGGCCCGGTTACTAGGGAGGGAGTCACATGGAGTAACCTCTTTGTGGTCGTGATTAGGGGTTCTCACTCTCAATGGGGCACGTGGTAAGTTGTGCATGGATCGCGGAGAGTAGCATGAGCCACCTGTGCTGTGAGTTTCCGTGGAGTCATGCACTACGAGCCACGTGATAAGATGCGCGGATTGACAGTCTTAGAAGTGGAGGCAACTGAGACTTGTCCTCCGCCACCCGGATTGAGGTGAGTAACTGCACCACCACGAGGACCTACTAAGTAGTGGGAATTGGGCATTCCAAATTGGGAGAAAAGGGGATAAAAAAAATCGAACTTGCAGTGAGGTACTTACAATAGAAGTGAATAGGGCCAGTTTCTGGAGGGCTTAAAGGCAGAAATGTGAAGCTTAAAATTTTATAAAGGCACTTACAATAATTCTTCTGTTAAAACTCATGTATTATTTAAGCTGTATAGTTGTTTAAATCGCCATTTTTAGGGTTTGTTTGTATTACGCTCTCATGGCAACAAAGTTGTAAAATTGGCTATAACTTTACACAGAAAATGTTAGTAAGCAATTTTATCACACTAAAATCATGTTATCATATATTGTTTATGTCTTGTGGCTATACTTTTGAAATAGCGAGTATTTTATCATTTACGGATTGGCCCCTATTCACTTCCATTGTAAGTGCCTCACTGTACACTTTGATTTTTGCTTTTTTTAAAGGAGGGGCAAGTAAAAATAGTAATTAATATTATGCCACAAATGCTGTCTATTGAGCTTAACTTGTGTTGAACTTGGAATATTCCTTTAACTGGTACTGAACCTGGAATATTCCTTTTAGTGTCTGCATACTTTCTTGGGCCACTCAATATTTTTGGACAATTTACTACTTTCTATCCATGTATGACACCCTATAGAGTTATACAAACAGACCTAAAATAGTGCCGCACTCCTGTGTGTGGGAGGCAGGGGTAACATGGTCTGTAGATGCCATTTTCATCAGTCTGCAGCTCTACAGAACACTGCCCACATCCAGTGAAAGTGATGTCACCAGAGACTGTATCCAGGATCCTCTCCAAGGGTGTGTTGCCATCTATGAACAACGAGTCCTCCTGGGATGGACTGCTCTGGAACTGGAATGCAGTGATTTTAACTCTCACCTCTACATCACCTAATGAGTACATAAACAAGAGACTCTCAGTGCAACCATGATTAATTGTACTGGACTATTACATTTTTAGTGTCATCAAGCAATCCTCACCTGAGTATTTCTGGGACAGTAATGTGTTCAGATCAATCTCAAAGCTGTTAGCAGTTCTCTCTGAGCATGCGGTGCTGTAAAACTCCTTACATCGATTGTCATCGGGAAAGAGAGGCTGGCAGCTGCCCCATGGAGTGGAATGCAGCTCTAGCAGACCTGAGGTCACATCCTGTCTTACTAGCAGCATCCTAAACTCCCACACAGCAGCTATAATGTGCATCAGCAATACAAATGATGCAAGATAAAGATAATCTTAAAGGATCGAAAGATATTAGGTTTTTTTTTAAACAACAGCTTTTTTCATTTTTTCAATTTCATTTTCACATCCATCCATCTTTCTATCATTTCATATCTTCTAATTTATTCATATTAATTATATATGTATATATACAGTTGTGGCCAAAATTATTGGCACCCTTGGTAAATATGTGCAAAGAAGGCTGTGAAAAATGTCTTTATTGTTTATCCTTTTGATCTTTCATTCAAAATATTCACAAAAATCTATCCTCTAATGGATATCAAACAACTGCAAACATAACACAAGTTTTATTCAAAAACATTTTTATTGTTTTTCAAATATACAAAAGTTTGCCAAAAGTTTGGAATAATGTACAGATTTTGCTGTTTCGGAAGGAAATTGGTAGTTTAATTCACCAAAGTGGCATTCAACTGATCACAAAGTATAGTCAGGACATTACTAATGTAAAAAACAGCACCATCACTATTTGAAAAAAGTAATTTTTGATCAAATCTAGACAGACCCCAACAAGACAGAGATAATAATAAAAAAAACAATTAAAAAACAAATAACAATTGAATAGAAAATAAAGTATATACAGAATACACAATAAGACAAATATATTATACAGTGATGTCCTTTAGGTGGGCCAACACCAGTCTCTCAAATGATTTCATGACCACAGACATCAGGGCGACGGTTCTGTAGAAATTAAGTCCTGTGATTTTTGGTTTCTTTGGGACAGGAATGATGACTGAGCATTTGAAGCAGCATGGGACTTCACATTGCTCCAGTGATCTATTGAAGATCAGGGAAGATGGGGGCCAGCTGGTAAGCACAGGATCTAAGACACGCAGGTGAAACACGATCTGGGCTCTGTGCTTTCCTTGTCTTTTGTTTTCGGAAGACACGGCACACATCTTCTTCACAGATCTTAAGTGCAGGTTGAGTAGCAGGAGGGGGTAGGAGGGGGGTTTCAGGAGGTGTTGGTGTTTGTGTGAAGTGAAGGTCAGAGTGGATGTGGAGAGTGAGACTGGGCCTTTCAAATCTACAATAAAACACATTCAAGTTTTCAGCCAGTTGTTGGTTCCCTACAGTGTTGGGGGAAGGTCTCTTGAAGTTAGTAATATCTTTCAGTCCGCTCCACACTGATGCAGGGTCGTTAGCTGAAAACTTGTTTTTCAGCTTCTCAGAGTATCTTCTTTTAGCCACTCTGATTTCGTTATTCAGTGTGTTCCTGGCCTGATTGTACAAGACTTTATCCCCACCTCTGTAAGCATCCTCTTTGGCCTGACGAAGCTGCCTGAGTTCTGCTGTAAACTATGGTTTGTCGTTGTTGAACTTTAAATAAGTCCTAGTAGGAATGCATATATAGCAGCCATATCACCCTGTAGCTCAAGACTGATTGCCTACTGAAGCTAAGCAGGGTTGAGCCTGATCAGTACCTGGATGGGAGACCTCCTGGGGAAAACTAAGGTTGCTGCTGGAAGAGGTATTAGGGAGTCCAGCAGGGGGTGCTCACCCTGCGGACTGTGTAGGTCCTAATGCCCCAGTATAGTGATGGGGACACTATGCAGTAAAAAGGCACCGTCCTTCGGATGAGATGTTAAACCGAGGTCCTGACTCTCTGTGGTCATTAAAAAATCCCAGGACACTTCTCGAAAAGAGTAGGGGTGTAACCCTGGTGTCCTGGCCAAATTCCCCCATTGGCCCTTCTCAATCATGGCCTCCTAATAATCCCCATCCATTAATTGGCTCTAACACTCCATTCTCTCCTCTCCACCAATAGCTGGTGTGTGGTGAACGTACTGGCGCACTATGGCTGCCGTCGCATCATCCAGGTGGATGCTGCACACTGGTGGTGGATGAGGAGAGTCCCCTGTTCACTCTGTAAAGCGCTTTGAGTGTAGTGTCAGAAAAGCGCTATATAAATGTAACATTCATTCATTCATTCATATATCCTCACAGAAACTGATATACAGTATCTGTGAGCTCTTCCAGATTGGTGTCTGCAGCCTAAAAACCATTCCAATCAGTGCAGTCAAAGCAGGCTTGTAGTTCCAGCTGTGCTTCATTGGTCCATCTCTTTACAGTCTTTACTACAAGCTTAGCAGATTTTAGTTTCTGTCTGTATGTTGGAAGAAGATGAACCAGACAGTGATCAGATAGTCCCAAAGCTGCTCTAGGGACAGAGCAATATGCATCCTTTATTGTTGTGTAGCAATGATCCAGTATATTTCTGTCTCTAGTTGGGCATGTAATGTGCTGCTTGTGTTTGGGCAGTTCACGTGTGAGGTTTTCTTTGTTAAAATCCAAGAATAATAATAACTGA
Source organism: Myxocyprinus asiaticus (assembly GCF_019703515.2). NCBI lineage: Eukaryota > Metazoa > Chordata > Actinopteri > Cypriniformes > Catostomidae > Myxocyprinus > Myxocyprinus asiaticus. The sequence continues at coordinate 25,600,648 of NC_059364.1, forward strand.
GTCTGGGTATTGCTGTTCCGTGTCTGTGATTTGATCAGCCAGCTGTTGCAGCACTGCGTTCACACACGCATGTGGCGGAATATAAACACTCACCAGAATATACGAGGAAAACACCCGCAGCGAGTAAAAAAGCTTAGAGTTAATAAAGGAGTGCTTCCAAATTAGGACAGCACATCTTCTTTAACGTTGTTACATCTGTACACCAACCTTCAATGATGTAAAAGCATGATCCACCACCTCTCATTTTCCCCGTTAAATCCGCAATGCAATCTGCTCTGAATAGTTGGAAGCCTGGCAGATATAATGCGCTGTCTGGAATGGCTTCACTCAGCCAGGTGCCTGTGAAGCACAAGGCAGCAGAGGTTGAAAAGTCCTTGTTTGTACAGGTGAGGAGATGTAGTTCGAGAACAGAGAATCGCTAGATGAATACTTGGCAGGGCTGTCCGAAAACCACGCTGACGGAGCTTGACCAGTGGGCCTGCTCATCTCCTTCACCTGCGTCTTTTGAACAGCACAGCTGCGCCTCCAGCTAAAATGTCCAGCAAAGCGTCCGAATAGTCAAAAACCAGGAAAAGATTGTCTGGTAGATGCTGCTGAATGTTCAGCAGTTCGTCCCTGGTAAAATTGGTTGGAAAACGTTTACTAAACACAGGACAAACAAACAAAAACAACAAAAGAATTGGAGCGCTCTACACAGAGGCAGCCATCCACGGCACCATCTTGATGATCTTATCATCAAATATTTTATGTCTTTGACCATAACACTGCGTCATCAATACTCTGCAGCTCTGTACTAACATAATGCAGGGTAGAGATGGAGGTTTCTCATGGAGGGAGAAACGAGTTTGGGACTGCAGAGAAAAAAATGCAGCGGTAGCCGTGAAAGCTTAGGGCTGACGCTCCGTTCGCACTGAGTAATTATGTCAGACACACCACACTGGCTCAGTAAGATTTCCCAAGAATCCCTACGATGTCAAATGAAAAATGCAGAGAATAGTTTGATGTATCACTTAAAATGAGTAATTTCTAATTAAATATTCTAATTTGTGTTAGAGTAAGATGTTATGTTAATAATAAACTATAATTTAGAAGTTTTTAGATAAAAACCATGGATGAGATGCATAGTGTGTAGTCCAGCTATAAATATCAAGCAGTTCCATGTCAATATCTGTGGTAATTGCATGTGTTGTATGCTGACAAAAGGTAAAATCAGTTAAACTGTGCAGACAGTTTAACATTTTAAGGTAGGGACCGGCCATCACGTGCCCCCTTAGACCGTGGGCCCCAGTGCGTCTGCCCCGCATGCACTGCTGGTAGTTACATCACTGCCCCACAGGTTTTCTATGGGGTTCAGGTCAGGAGACTGGGATGGCCATGGCAGAACCTTGATTTTGTGGTCAGTGAACCATTTTTGTGTTGATTTTGACGTGTATTTAGGATAATTGTCTTGCTGGAAGATCCAACCCATTTTTTTTTCTCTCCTTTTCTCCTCAATTTGGAATGCCCAATTCCCAATGCGCTCTAAGTCCTCGTGGTGCATAGTGACTCACCTTGATCTGGGTGGCGGAGGACGAATTTCAGTTGCCTCCATGTCCGAGACCGTCAATCCGCACATCTTATCACGTGACTTGTTTAGTGCGTTACCGCGGAGACCTAGCATGTGTGGAGGCTTCACGCTATTCTCCGTGGCATCCACAACTCACCACACGCCCCACCGAGAGCGAGAACCACATTATAGTGACCACAAGGAGGTTGACCCAACGTGACTCTACCCACCCTAACAACCGGGCCAATTGGTTGCTTAGGAAGCTGGAGTCACTCAGCACGCCCTGGATTCGAAACCAGGGCCCATTTTAAGCTTTCTGGCAGAGGCAGTCAGGTTTTGATTATCTGTTGGTATTTGATACCATGAGTCCATGATGCCATGTATCTGAACAAGATGTCCAGGATCTCTGGCATAAAAACAGCCCCACAATGTTAAAGATCCACCACCATATTTAACCGTGGGCATGGGGTACTTTTCCATATGGCTACCTTTTTGTGTGCACCAAACCCATCTCTGGTGCTTGCTGCCAAAAAGCTCTATTTTTGTTTTATCTGACCATTGAACCCGGTCCCATTTGAAGTTCCAGTAGTGACTGGCAAACTGAAGATGCTTGAGTTTGTTGTTGGATGAGAGCAGAGGCTTTTTTCTTGAAACCCTCCCAAACAACTTGCTGTGATGTAGGTGACATCTGATTGCAGTTGGAGAATTTCTGACCCCGAGAACCAACTCATTTCTGCAATTCTCCAGCTGTGATCCATGGAGAATTTTTGGCCACTCGAACCATCCTCCTCACCATGTGTGGAGACAATATAGCACATGCCCTCTTGCAAGCCAATTCTTAACATCTCCAGCTGATTGGAACTTCTTAATTATTGCCCTGATGGTGGAAATGGGTACTTTCAATGCTTTAGCTATTTTCTTATAGCCACTTCCCATTTTGTGATGCTCAACAACCTACTGCCGCATACCATGACTCTATTCTTTGGTCTTACCCATTGTGATGGATGACTAAGGGAATTTGGCTTGTGTGTTCCCTCATATTTATACCCCTGTTAAACAGGAAGTCTTGGCTGAACAATATCATGGTCCTAGTCACCCAGGTCTACTAAAAAAATTAAAATATGAATGGGAATATACTTCAGATATATTTCACTCATAAGAATTTATAGGGATGCCAATAATTGCGGTAAATGTGTTTTGGAGTAACATTTAATTATGAGATTATGAGTTTACTTCAATTAAAGATTAGATTTTTGTGAATATTTTGAATGAAAGGGCAAAAGGATAAACAATAAAGACATTTCTCACAGAATTCTTTGCTCATATTTACCAAGGGTGCCAATATTTTTGGCCACAACTGTATATATACTGTACATATACACTGGCAGGTTTTGAATAATGTACAGATTTTGCTCTTATGGAAAGAAATTGGTACTTTTATTCACCAAAGTAGCATTCAACTGATCACAATGTATAGTCAGGACATTAATAAAGTGAAAAATTACTATTAAAATTGGAAAAAAATGTTCAGAACTTCTTAAACTACTTCAAAGAGTTCTCATCAAAAAATCCTCCACATGCAGCAATGACAGCTTTTCAGATCATTGGCATTCTAGCTTTCAGTTTGTCCTGATACTCAGGTGACATTTCACCCCATGCTTCCTGCAGCACTTGCCATAGATGTGGCTGTCTTTTCGGGCACTTCTCACACACTTTACAGTCTAGCTCATCCCACAAAAGCTCAATGGGGTTAAGATCCATAACACTCTTTTCCAATTATCTGTTGTCCAATGTCTGTGTTTCTTTGCCCACTCTAACCTTTTCTTTTTGTTTGTGTTTCAAAAGTGGCTTTTTCTTTGCAATTCTTCCCATAAGGCCTGTACCCCTGAGTCTTCTCTTTACTGTTGTACTGTTGTGCATGAAACTGGTGTTGCGCAGGTAGAATTCAATGAAGCTGTCAGCTGAGGACATGTGAGGCATCTATTTCTCAAACTAGAGACTTTGATGTACTTATCCTCCTGTTTAGTTATACATCTGGTCTTTCACATCTCTTTCGGTCCTTGTTAGAGCCAGTTGTCCTGTAGTGTACACCTTTGTATGAACTCTTCAGTTTTTTGGCAATTTCAAGCATTGTATAGCCTTCATTCCTCAAAACAATGATTGACTGACGAGTTTCTAGAGAAAGCATTTTCTTTTTTGCCATTTTTGACCTAATATTGACCTTAAGACATGCCAGTATATTGAATACTGTGGTAACTATAAAACAAACACAAAGACAATGTTAACCTTCATTTAACAAACCAAAAAGCTTTCAACTGTGTTTGATATAATGGCAAGTGATTTTCTAGTAACAAATTAACAATTTAGCATGATTACTTCTTGGAGTGATGGCTGCTGGAAATGAGGCCTGTCTAGATTTAATCAAAAATGACTTGTTTCAAATAGTGTTTGTGCTGTTTTTTTACATTAGTAATGTCCTGACTATACTTTGTAATCAGATGAATGCCACAGCATGAAACAGCAGAATCTGTACATTATTCAAAACATTTGGCCGCCAGTGTATATATAATGAATATGAATTAATTAGATGATATGAAATGATAGAAAGATAGATGGATGGATGGATATATGAAAATGAAATTTAAAAAGAGTAATATATATATATATATATCTCACACCGATCAGCCACATTAAAACCAGCTGCCTAATATTGTGGTGCATTCTGAGATGATAGACAGGCTGGTTTGAGTTTTTCTGTAACTGCTGCTCTCCTGGTATTTTCACACACACCAGTCTCTAGAATTTACTCAGAATAGTGCCAAAAACAAAAAAAATCCAGCGAGCAGCAGGTTTGCAGATGGAAATGCCTTGTAGATGAGAGAGAGGTGACAAAGTCTACGGTAACCGCTCTGTAAAATTGTGGTGAGAAGAATAGCGGGTTGGCACTGTTTTGGCGGCACGAGGGGGGCCTACACAATATTAGGCAGGTGGTTTTAATGTTGTGGCTGATTGGTATATACAGTTGTGCTCAAAAGTATGCATACCCTAGAAGAATTGGTAATATATGTATCATTTTTAAAGAAAAAAATGAGTGAGCAGGCAAAACACATTTATTTTATTTCTTATGGGATTCATATTCAACTGTAGGTTATAACAGAATGGCACAATCATAAAACAAAACATGGCAACAAAGAAAAAAATGAAATGACCCCTGTTCAAAAGTCTGCATACCCTTAGTTCTTAATACTGTGTATTGCCCCCTTTAGCATCAGTGACAGCGTGCAGTCTTTTGTAATAGTTGTCTATGAGGCCCCAAATTCTTGCAGGTGTTATAGCTGCCCATTCGTCTTGGCAAAATGCCTCCAGGTCATGCAAAGTCTTTGGTCGTCTTGCATGAACCGCACGTTTGAGATCTCCCCAGAGTGGCTCGATGATATTAAGGTCAGCAGGCTGTGATGGCCACTCCAGAACCTTCACCTTTTTCTGCTGTAACCACTGGAAGGTCAACTTGGCCTTGTGCTTAGGGTCATTGTCGTGCTGGAAAGTCCAAGAGGGTCCCATGCGCAGCTTTCATGCAGAAGAATGCAAATTGCCTGCCAGTATTTCCTGATAACATGCTGCATTCATCTTGCCATCAATTTTCACAAGATTCCCCGTGCCTTTAGAGCTCACACACCCCCAAAACATCAGTGAGCCACCACCATGCTTCACAGTGGGGATGGTATTCTTTTCACTATAACCTTGTTGACCCCTCTCCAAACATAGTGCTTATGGTTGTGACCATAAAGCTCTATTTTGGTCTCGTCACTCCAAATTACAGTGTGCCAGAAGCTGTGAGGTGTGTCAAGGTGTTGTTGGGCATATTGTAACCGGGCTTTTTTGTGGCACTGGCGCAGTAAAGGCTTCTTTCTGGCAAATCGACCATGCAGCTCATTATTGTGCTCCTTGAAACAACCACACAGTCTTTTTCCAGAGCAGCCTGTATTTCTCCTGAGGTTACCTGTGGGTTTTTCTTTGTATCCCGAACAATTCTTCTGGCAGTTGTGGCTGAAATCTTTCTTGGTCTACCTGACCTTGGCTTGGTATCAAGAGATCCCTGAATTTTCCACTTCTTAATAAGTGACTGAACAGTACTGACTGGCATTTTCAAGGCTTTGGATATCTTTTTATATCCTTTTCCATATTTATAAAGTTCCATTACCTTGTTACGCAGGTCTTTTGACAGTTCTTTTCTGCTCCCCATGGCTCAGTATCTAGCCTGCTCAATGCATCAACGTGAGAGCTAACAAACTCATTGACTATTTATACACTAATTGCAATTTAAAAACACTAATTGCAATTTAAAAAGCCACAGGTGTAGGAAATTAACCTTTAATTGCCAATAGAACCTGTGTGTGTCACCTTGTGTGTCTGTAACAAGGCCAAACATTCAAGAGTATGTAAACTTTTGATCAGGGCCATTTGGGTGAATTCTGTTATCATTATGATTTAAAAGGAGCCAAACAACTATGTGATAATAAATGGCTTCATATGATCACTATCCTTAAATAAAGGATTTTTTTTGCATGATCAGTCATATTTTCAAAATCATTGCCAAAATTTCACAATTTCTGCCAGGGTATGCAAACTTTTGAGCACAACTGTAAAAAAAAAAAAAAAATATATATATATATATATATATATATATATATATATATATATATATATATATATATATATAGCTGGATAAATGTGATCAGCCCCCATTACCAAACATACAGCTGAATTTCCATCAAAATCATACAATGCACACAGAAGATATAAGGAACTTCCTATTTCACATATTTAGCCATAAATATATTGCTGCGCCATGGCGACACCATTCAAAATATAAAAAATAGGTTCGCAATTTAGCATCTACAATGTCTTGGCAATGTTTCACAAATTTGGTGCCAGTCACATGAATCCCCTAGGAGGAGTATTTAAAAGTTCAGAGCTTGAGATTTTCAGAAAATCCAAAATGGTCTACTTCCTGTTGGGCGGAGCTAATGACTGTACTTATGAAAGTTGTCTGGCTTAGTAACACCTATATAAGTTTGGTGACTGTAGGTGAAAATGGGGGTGCTACAGAGGGCGTCTTACATGCCCATTTTAAAGGGGGCACTACAGAGCCCCCCCCCCTGCAACTTTGCCCAGCCCTAATGGCCGACGACTCTGATGTGTGGGCAATTTTAAGAGTTTTCACGCAAGTTAAGTACCACAAAAGTACAGAAAACCTTGAAAATAATCATAATAATAACAATAATCCTTAGAAGAACAATAGGGCCTCCACACTCTCAGTGCTTGGGCCCTAATAATAATAATAATCCTTAGAAGAACAATAGGGCATCTGCACTTTCAGTGCTTGGGCCCTAATTACAGTGCTTTATTAAATACCTTTGTTCCTCTCTAAACGCTGCAGCCAAGCGAGAGCAGCTCCCCACAGAACAACAGCCCCTTGGTGACCATCTCCTTGTTCTACATTCAAAACAGCTTTCAGAACACTCCCTGTTCTGGATGAACCCTGTGCCTCATCTCGCCAGGCTAAAACCAAGCAAAGCAACGTTTTGTCAAAAAGACTTCCTCTACTTGCCTTTGAGCAACAACTTAACATCTTTATATTATATAATGACACATTTAAACAAACCAGATCACTATTTGTAAGCTACAGTGGCCCCAAAAATTATTTGGACACTTAAGCAACATGTAAAGTATGAATTAAAGGTATGAATGTCATTGCATTAAATAACAAAATTATCAAACTGAGTGGTATCTGCAAACAAAGGCTGCTAAAATTACTTCACTATGATTATTATTTTTGTGATTACTTATAACCAACTGGAGAAAAGGTCAATTTTAGTGGATGTATAAAGTCAGTTACCCTCAAGTTCACAAAGGTGTCCTAGCAGAGTAACCACAGAGGTAGTTCATTACATGGGACAACTATGTTGATCCTAAGTTTGACAACCAGAATGTGTCCAAATACTTTTGTATTCATTATGAACAATATATATTTTTTCCTTTATGTTTTTCATGCAAAATTTGAAAGAAAATTTTCTGTTCCATACCTGTAATTACATTTCTGTGTTTTACTCTAACAAGAGCATTAACCAAAGTGTCTGGGCGTAATGCTCCAAGGCGGACAAAGGGGATGGAATGCAAATCCTGAGGCTTGCGAGGAGGCAGAGACACCAACAGGGGGCGCTTCTCACACAGATGTGTACACAGTGTTCTCAAAGTTTGACAGTTCAAATTCTGTGGGGCTAAACAAGATTAACATTACAAAAGCAGGGATACAATCTAGAGTGAATAACATAATAGAGTAGAATTTGAGAAAAGGTACAGACAGCCATGTGACATTCTTACATTTAACTTTTAGTCTGACAAGAATACTCAAATATGAATTTTTAAACCTCAGTAGTAATAAGCTTTAAGGAATAGTTCACCATTTACTCACCCTAATGCATTCCCAGATGGGTATGACTTCCTTCTTCTGCAAAGCACAAACTAAGATTTTTAGAAGAATATCTCAGCTCTGTTGGTCCATACAATGCAAGTGAATGGTGGCCAGAACTTTGAAGCTCCATAAAGCAAATAAATGCAGCATAAAAGTAATCCATGCGACTCCAGTGGTATAATCCATGTTTTCTGTGATCGGTTTTGCATGAGAACAGACCAGCATATAACTCCTTTTTAACTATAAATCTTGACATCAGCAGTCTCCTTGGCGATCATGATTTCAAGCTTGATTACACTTCCTTGTGCCATCTAACGCTCTGCTCATGCGTAACACACTAGGAAGTGTAATCGAACTTGAAATCATGATTGTGCCTAGAGACTGCAGTGGCAAGATGTACTGTAAAAACAAGTTACATTTTGGTCTGTTCCCACCAAAAACCGATTGGATCACTTGGATTAATCCACTGGAGTCACATGGATTACTTTTATGACTTTATGTACTTTTTGGACCTTCAAAGTTTTGGTCACCATTTACTTGCACTGTATGGACCTACAGAGCTGAGATATTCTTCTAAATATCTTCATTTGTATTCAGCAGAAGAAGTCATACACATCTGGGATGGCACGAGGGTAAGTAAATTATTAGAGAATTAAAATTTTTGGGTGAATTATTCCTTTAACTGTTCTTTTACCTTGTGGGCTATGTTCACCGGTGACCTGTCCCAGATTCAACAGCTTACTAGTGAAAGATGACTGCAGAACAGTCTCAGTCTTCCACTTATCGATGTGTACCATCACATCTGCGAAAGCAACACATCAAGAAAACTGTGTGAAGCAAACTATTGCAGAAAATTTTATATAACTGCACATACTCAAATACACATTCAAATACTGTATAGCCATTGAGTCTCAACAACTCAATCTACTGTATATAAATTACTTCATAATTGTATTAATAATTTATGTATGTGTGTGTGTGTGTATATACTGTATATATATAGCCCACTAGATTAGCCCTCTTCACCCACATCATTACATGTCCGCATGTGTATTTTATGTATATTGTGTACATACATACAGTATTTACACACACAACATGCATATTACATTAAAATGTACTGCTTATTGTTGGTTTGCGTAAGAAAAATTGGCTTGTGATGGTCCTCATTTGTAAGTCGCTTTGGATAAAAGTGTCTGCTAAATGGCTAAATGTATTTAAATGTATTTCATATTGTATATTATGTCTTGTATTTTTATACATTCTTTGTATATTTTTTTTTTTTTGTATTTTGTATGTGTACAGTATATATTGTCTATTGTGTGTAATGTTATATCATGAGTAGGCTTAATGATATGGCATAATTACTGTGTCCTTTGAAGAAAATCTCCAAGTTAAATACCTTATACTGTAAGTGCAACTTACTTGGCCAATTCCATTACTTTTCTGAACATCTGGCACTTCTAAGACAGATTTCAACACAAATTTAAGAAGTGATAGTTGGTGAAGCAAATTAAGAGATCTCAATGGTTTCACCTGTAATTAGCAAAATATCCCCTGGATATACAGTCAGAGCCCAGAAGGCTGCTGCCCGCCATAGCACCACCTTCATCTCCACATCTGATTGGTCGGTGACAATCACAGTTGCTAGAGGTACACTGGTGCCAGCCGAAGCTCCAGATTTCACTTTGATCTCTTTTAAGTGGCATGGGTGCACCACAGCAACCAAGATAGCATATCGTACACCATGGGTCTTACATTTAGCCAGCAGGGTTGTAGGACCACTTAGTGGGACTGCATTAGTTCTTGTCCTCTCTTCTGTTACTTCTTTAGTTTTATCTACAGTCTGAGATAACTTGATCCTTTTAGAAGTAGTGGGACTTGGTGAAGTCTGTGCAATTGTAGTTGAAGAGTCAATATTAAGTCCAATCTCCTCATTGTCCACAGGTTTTTCAGAGTGAGCTATAGCATTGCCTTGAGAGCAAAGAATGCCGTCAGCTGTGATTTCCAGAATCACCCCTCTCGATTGCTGTCTTTGGCTTTGACTGTCAATATGCCACTCCAATGAGCTATGCAAAGTTCCCCCCAAGCCCCTCTCTTCAGGGCTGGTCACAGGGCTGTACAATTCTGGGGAACTTATGGAGGCTGATGACGTTTGTTTGCGAGGGGTGTGTGGAGAACCAAAGTCTCCATGGAAGCCCAATGTTGGAGAACAGGTTACTCTACCTCGAAGAAGCAAGACTTGGGATTTTGTCCATGTACTCAGATACTCAGTCTCCATGGACAAAGGGGATCCAGGCCTTTCATCTTTGCTCTGTCCAGGAACTAAACTAGTCTGTGGGCAGAAGTAGCTATCTAGATATTCTGTCACAGATAAAGGACACAATTCCTCTTCTTCAATGGATTCTCCTTTTGATTTAGAGCACTGGCAGTCTGATGGAGTGCTGTCGTCCTGAGATATTTCCTTTTGGTCCTTGCTGGTCTCTGAAAAAGGTACTCTCTCAGGGGTAACAGCAGAGTGCAGTCTACCACTATCCTCTGTGCTCAGGTTAACTTCTTTTTCCTCTCTAACATTGCTCTTGGGTATCAACCTGCCTTGACTCCAAGTGAGGTCCATTGTCTTCCATTGAGGGAGCCCTTTCTCCTGCACCTCTAACGCGAGAACTTGCGGACATGGAGCACCCAGAAACACATGAACTTTTGGTTTATTTGCCATATTGCTGTCCTTGGGTTGAACTGCTATTTGCGCAGTCATACGATTTACTTTGCGAGGTCTTCTCTCATATTGCAGGTGGATTAAAGTAGGCATCTGCTGGAAAATGCAAAAGCATGCTGCACGTTAAATTCTATAGAGTTTAACAAATGTCCCATACACATTCACATAATATAATATTTTATACAATATACAATTGAAGTTTACATACACCTTAGCCAAATACATTTAAACTCAGTTTTTCACAATTCCTGACATTTAATTGCAGAAAACATTCCGTCTTAGGTCAGTTAGGATCACTACTTTATTTTAAGAATGTGAAATGTCAGAATAATAACAGAGAGAATGATTTATTTCAGCTTTTATTTATTTCATCACAGTCCCAGTGGGTCAGAAGATTACATACACTTTGTCAGTATTTGGTATCATTGCCTTTAAATTGTTTAACTTGGGTCAAACAACTTCTCACAATAAGTTGCTGTAATTTTGGCCCATTCCTCCAGACAGAACTGGTGTAACTGAGTCAGGTTTGTAGGCCTCCATGCTCATACACGCTTTTCAGTTCTGCCCACAAATTTTCTATCGGACTGATGTCAGGGCTTTGTGATGGCCACTCCAATATCTTGACTTTGTTGTCCTTAAGCCATTTTGCCACAACTTTGGAGGTATGCTTGGGGTCATTGTCCATTTGGAAGACCCATTTGTGACCAAGCTTTAACTTCCTGGCTGATGTCTTGAGATATTGCTTCAATATATCCACATCATTTTCCTTCCTCATGATGCAATCTATTTTGTGAAGTGCATCAGTCCCTCCTGCAGCAAAGTACCCCCACAACATGATGCTGCCACCCCCATGCTTCATGGTTGGAATGGTGTTCTTCGGCTTGCAAGCCTCACCCTTTTTCCTCCAAACATAATGATGGTCATTATGGACAAACAGTTCAATTTTTGTTTCATCAGACCAGAGGACATTTCTCAAAAAGTAAGCTCTTTGTCCCCATGTGCACTTGCAACTGTAGTCTGGCTTTTTTATGGCAGTTTTGGAGCAGTGGCTTCTTCCTTGCTGAGCAGCCTTTCAGGTTATTTCGATATAGGACTCGTTTTACTGTGGATATAGATACATGTCTACCTGTTTCCTCCAGCATCTTCACAAGGTCCTTTGCTGTTGTTCTGGGATTGATTTGCACTTTTCGCACCAAACTACATTCATCACTTGGAGACAGAATGTGTCTCCATCCTGAGCGGTATGATGGCTGCGTGGTCCCATGGTGTTTATACTTGCGTTCTATTGTTTGTACAGATGAATGTGGAACCTTTAGGCATTTAGAAATTGCTCCCAAGGATGAACCAGACTTGTGGAGGTCCACATTTATTTCTGAGGTCTTGGCTGATTTCTTTTGATTTTCCCATGATGAAGCAAAGAGGCACATAGTTTGAAGGTAGGCCTTAAAATACATCCACAGGTACACCTCTAATTTACTCCAATTAGCCTATCAGAAGCTAATTGCCTAATTTTCTTGAAATTTCCAAGCTGCTTAAAGGCACAGTTAACTAAGGGTGTGTTCACACTTGGCAGGTTTGGTTCGATTAAAACAAACTCTGGTGCGATTGCTCTGTTAGTGTGGTTCATTTGAACAAGTGTGAACACTGCCTTGGTGCGCACCAAACAAGCGGACCGAGACTACCTGGATAGTGGGTCTCAGTCCGCTTCCAAACGAACTCTGGTGAGGTTCGATTGATATATGAAGGCAACATGGACCAAAGACGTCTAAACGGACCAAAAGCAGGAAGTAATTTGCCTAATACTGACCTCAAGCATACCTGGTTCTTCTCATCATAGGAGCTATGTTGCCCATTACAGTTCGGTACAGGCGTCAGAAACGCCGTCAGTCGTCCTTGCAGCATATCTTTGTTTGTGTGTGCAACGGAGGAATACCTAGCGCTGTTTTGACTCCTTTACACATTTTATTAGCTCTTCGTTTGTTCTCAGCTGGTAAAAATAGCACCATATATAAATATATAAATCTAACGAGCGCATTTTGCCCAGCAGCCTCCATTGTTTTGGATGTTCGGCAAGTTCCGTCTCAAAATATACGTCATAAAAGCTTTCCAATCAGGTTGTGAGTTTTTCCTGCTGCCTTTTGTTTTGTATCCTTAGGTTCGGTGTTAAAAATGCCAGTGTGAACGCTAAGCGAACCAGGACCAAATGTATCATTTTCTTTTTTTGTCAGGACCAAGAGAACTAAGAGAACCAAACTACAAGTGTGAACACACACTGTGTATGTAAACTTCTGACTCACTGGAATTGTGATATAGTAAATTAAATGTAAAAAAAAAAAAAAAAAGTCTCTCTGTAAACAACTGTTGGAAAAATTACTCATGTCATGCACAAAGTAAATGTCCTAAACGACTTGCCAATACTATAGTTTGCTAATATGAAATCTGCTGAGTGGTTAAAAATGAATTTTAATGACTTCACCCTAAGTGTACGTAAACATCTGACTTCAACTGTGTATATATACTGTACATATTATATTCTCATCTATATCATATCCAATTTAATCATCAAAATCATTGGTGAAATGCAGTTTATGAGATTTCCCAAAAGCTAAGTTACAATAAAAGATTTACCTCTAAAACCCTAGATAGTGACCTCTTTCCGAATTCTAAGGAGGAAAAGCACGAATACAATATAAAACCCCACAGCTGGCACGAAAAACTGAGGACATTTTAATGTGCCTGTGTAAGCGCACAATCCTTGGAACAGTTGTTTTCACTCAGGAGAGGCAGAAAAACAGCAGTTTAATGAGTAACTCTCCAGAACTTCAACCAGATGATGGGTGTTGGCAGCACGTGGGCCAATAACAGAGCAGTACAGAGTTCTTCGAAAGTACAGTGTGCTTTATAGCATGGGGCAGGCAGAAGGTATGGAGAGATTGTACTTAAGAGAACAAAAAAGGACATACAGCTTTTTTTGGTTCAGCTGATTAAATTCTGTAGCTGTGATGCAAAGAGTTGCATGTGAATATAAAGGTCATAGTATCTTTAAAGTAGTATATTTTGTATTAAAATAGTTTCACTATTTCTCAAAGCTAAAAACATTTAGAAAAGTCATACACCAGTAGTAATCTTATCCAATTGCTGCTGCGCACCACCTATCATCCTTCAAGGCAATAGAGAGAGTGTGGATCCCTTGCAAACGGCCAAGTGCTGCAAGAACCAGTCTCCACATTAGGATCTATTTTATGCTGGGGCAAATTACAGCAGATACAAACAAATGATAAGCTATAACACCCCAGTCCCCAGGTAACACTGTAATTGAACTGAGCAATTCTGGTTTTGTCACTTAGTAGAATAGGAGCTTTTGGACCCAGAAACAAATAGAGCTTAAATGATCAACAGTGTCTTATCTTTTTGCCTACAGAGAGAGAGAGAGAGAGAGAGAGAGAGAGAGAGAGAGAGAGAGAGAGAGAGAGAGAGAGAGAGATTTATATTGTATAGTGTATATTGTTATTATAGTTTTTATTTTATTGTATTAATTAACTGGCATCTTATTTTAATTATATTTTTATTATTATTTGTTACTGTTTTATTTTTATCTTGTCACTGTCTGTTTTGTGTATTAATGCTTTGGCAACATTGTATGTAAACACAATCATGCTAACTTTAAAATGGAAAGAAATTTGAAATAGAGAGAGAGAGAGAGAGAGAGAGAGCACAGAAGGTCAATGCCCTTGAAGATCCTTTCTCTGCATGTACTATAGAGGCTAAACAACATTCTGCTCCTCCCCCCACAAAGGTCTGCATTCAACACAGAAGTCTGCATTTAAGTGAGCCTACAATATTGTAAATGTTGCAACTGCAGTTATGTGGCAAGAGAGAAAAAGGGGATATGAAGCTAGTCGATTATGCACTGGAAAACAAAAACCCTGACCTTAACTACCGACAGTCAGCAGCGCCTCTGCTGACCAAACATGACATTGGATTAGGAAGCAAGATACCTTGACACATTATCTCTAGCTCCCTTTAGAACAGAAACGCAGCCTTAACAAAGTATCTAGTAGTTTAAACTTTTGAATTGCCCTCTCTCCAAAGGCATGTCTGCAAATCCAAACATTCAATATTAGGGCTGTCAACAGGGCTGAGAATCTAAATTTGAAATTTTCACTGATATATTACCTAAATTCAAATTGTTTTACATTTTCAAATATTTTTTTTCAGGTGGGGGAGGGGGGGGGGAATCAACAAGAGTGTGCAACAAATCAATATAAACCAATCAGCACCATGTTATAGCTATTGTTTATTGCAAAGAACATACAGTATATGGCTATTAACAAAAGTGCATAAAATTAAAAAGTCCAAAGATTTAGCCACTTAATATTCTCAAAGTAAAATGAGAAAAGAAACACTTCAGTAGATCTTAACTCGGTATTGCACAGTAGCCTATACCTGTGCCATAGTACTACCACAGACTCAAGCTTCATAATACTGGCAGCACCACAGCATTTTTCATAAAATACAGTTGTTTGTACGTACCAAATGTTTATAAAGTGAGACGGTCATAATAGCAAGCCAAGGCATAGTCAAGACACAAAACAGCCACTTTCACCTAAGGAGCCGTTCACTTCGAACACGTCAGTCTTTGCTAGACTATCTTTGACTGTTGTGCCGTGTCTCGCTGTTTTTTCAACATCTTGTGCAGGAGCATTTGTGCATTGTGCATTTTTTTTTGAAGCTCTGTTAATTTAAAAGGAAATTCAGCCTTTAAAATGTGTTTTGAGACACTGCATCCGTATTAGCCCAAGAATGCAATCATTCCGAACAGCCAGTATTGTGCTGAAATCTGACTCCACGCAAGATTCCCTAAGGAGCTTGTGAAGATGCTGGAGGAAACAGGTAGACAAGTATCTATATCCACAGTAAAACAAGTCCTATATCGACATAACCTGAAAGGCTGCTCAGCAAGGAAGAAGCCACTGTTTCAAAACTGCATAAAAAAGCCAGACTATAGTTGCAAGTGCACATGGGGACAAAGATGTTTTTGGAGAAATGTCCTCTGGTCTGATGAAACAAAAATTGAACTGTTTGGCGATAATGACCATCATTATGTTTGGAGGAAAAAGGGTGATGCTTGAAAGCCGAAGAACACCATCCCAACCGTGAAGCATGGGGGTGACAGCATCAAGTTGTGGGGGTGCTTTGCTGTGGGAGGGACTGGTGCACTTCACAAATAGATGGCATCATGAGGAAGGAAAATTATGTGGATATGTTGAAGCAACATCTCAAGACATCAGCCAGGAAGTTAAAGCTCGGTTGCAAATAGGTCTTCCAAATGGACAATGACCCCAAGCATATCTCCAAAGTTGTGGCAAAATGGCTTAAGGACAACAAAGTCAAGATATTGGAGTGGCCATCGCAATCCTCAGTTCGATAGAAAATTTGTGGGCAGAACTGAAAAAGTGTGTGCGAGCAAGGAGGCCTACAAACCTGACTCCGTTACACCAGTTCTGTCTGGAGGAATGGGCCAAAATTACAGCAACTTATTGTGAGAAGCTTGTGGAAGGCTACCCAAAATATTTGACCCAAGGTAAACAATTTAAAGGCAATGCTACTAAATACTGACAAAGTGAATGTAAACTTCTGACCCACTGGGAATGTGATGAAATAAATAAAAGCTGAAATAAATCATTCTCTCTACTATTATTCTGACATTTCACATTCTTAAAATAAAGCAGTGATCCTAACTGACCTAAGATGGAATGTTTTCTGTGATTAAATGTCAGGAACTGTGAAAAACTGAGTTTAAATGTATTTGGCTAAGGTGTATGTAAACTTCTGACTTCAACTGTATAATGTTACACACGTCTGTGGGCTTAAAAGTTACATTTTATATAACCGAAATCTTTTTCTATTGCAAAGTGTCATTTTCTCATGTCCCAAAAACTGCACGTCAAATATCTTGGACAAAAATAAGTGCTAAATCATTGGATTTCTATTTTTTCCCCCATACAATTAAGAGTTTAGTGTTACATTCTCTCACTAAATGTATTATTTTGTGGTAAATTTGTAATTTGAACACTGATAGTGGAGGTTTTTTTGTGTCCTTTTACTTATTGTCCACCCTGTTATGATACTATGACCTTTTGTTGAAGATATATGTTATGAAATGACATCACACACTGGAGGTGGACATCAGCCATTCTACAAAAAAAGTTATTTGAAGTTTGTAACTTTTTTGTTTTATTTATGTTTTCCTTTATTTTGTGGTGTTAGTTGTATGTTGTCAAGCATAACATTGGGAAGATATGTGGGAAATTAATGTAATTTTAAAACTTTAATATACATTCAATATAAGTATTTATGCTAACAGAAATAAAATCATCAATATAAGTTCACAAATATGTTTGTTAGATATCAATCATAGACCATGAAGTGGCTCATTTATCCACTGAATGTCCACCCTGTTATGGGAAGATAGATTAATGTAATTTTGTTATTGTCCACCCTGACGCTGCCTAGTTAACTGGATGGCCATCTGAAATTTTAAGTAATTTAGCTTGACCATTTAGCTCTGGTAGTTTTAAGTTCAGCCAATACGTTAATGCACACCAGCAGCTTTAACATTTCTACATATTTTTCTATACAATTTCCCTCACAGCACGAGTTGCAAAAATGTTCACTTATGCTCCCTGAGCGCCCTCCCATCTTGAGGTGGGAACCCTTCAAACACTCACTAACAGTTCATACTGTCTGTCAGTTTAGTGAGTGGAGCAGAAAAAGGTGGAGCCCGTTTATTCACCCCGAGCCACCCTTTAAGCCACTCTGACTGTCTTAAGTTTATTTTTGGTAGAAATTAGTACTATACTGGGCCAAAATCATGTATAGGTATCTCGGAGAGCTCGTCACTCGCGGAGCCGCCAGCAGCGCTCTGGCCTCGGCATTCGTCGACTCAGCTCTGCCCGCTTCCGCGACTCTCATGCGGGTCCGCCGTTACAGCGAGGCCGTGGGAGAGAAAGAAGATGACCCTAACTTCTTCAGAATGGTCGAGGGTTTCTTCGACCGCGGAGCTTCCATCGTGGAGGACAAACTCGTGCACGACCTGAAGACGCGAGAAACGCCCGAGCAGAAGAGACATCGAGTCCGGGGAATCCTCAAGATTATCAAGCCCTGTAACCACGTCCTGTCCGTGTCATTCCCCATCAAGAGAGACAACGGGGAGTGGGAGATGATTGAGGCTTATAGAGCTCAACACAGCCAGCACAGGACCCCGTGTAAAGGAGGTAAGCCACGGTCTCAACCGGGAGTTTATGCATGATTAACACCGGGTGAGGAAGAAGTCGCGCCTGGAGAAAAAAAAAGGCATGCAAACTGAGCCACGCGGACACAAAATATCTGCTCTTACCTGTCAAAGCATCTTCCAAAGTTAACGTTTTGAGATGAAATAAGTCTGTATCTCTCCAAACATATTTATATGCACACACTTTCGTTTTTGACAGCGGGTGTGGGGTGATATATGATAGGCCTTTTGTGCCATAAACTTGGAAGGAATCCTGCGCAGAGGCGACACTCTGCGACTGCTCGCGTGCAAATGCGTTCTGATAAGAGTTTACCTAAATGCTGAAGGATCCGAATAGATAAATGTGCTGTAACCCGTAATAAACGGCTCATATTTAAAGCAATACATCTAGAAAACATCAACAACATGCATTGTACACGATAGACATGGCTCTTTTATTCGCAGGCTGCTTTTAAACTTAAAGGGATAGTTCACCCCCCCAAAAAAATAAATAAATAAATAATAAAAAAAAAAATGAAAATTCTCTCATTATTTACTCACTCTCATGCCATCCCAGATGTGTATGACTTTCTTTCTTTTGCAGAACACAAACGAAGATTTTTAGAAAAAATATCAGCCCTGTATAGGTCAATACAATACAAGTGAATGGTGACCAAAATGTTTAAGTCCCAAAAAGCACATAAAGGCGGCATAAATATAATCCATACATCTCCAGTGGTTTAATCCATGTCTTCAGAAGCGATCCAATCGGTTTTGGGTGAGAACAAACCAAAATGTAACTACTTTTTCACTATAAATCTTGACATCATCAGTCTCCTTGGTGATCATGATTTCAAACTCAATTACAATTCCTAGCGGTTTCTAGCGCTCTGTGCTTGCATCAAGCACTAGGAAGTGTATTTGAGCTTGAAATATGATTGTGTTTAGAGACTGCAATAGCTAGATGTACAGTGAAAATGATCTGTTCATAAATTTTGGTCTGATCCCACTCAAAACCCAATGGATTGCAGTCATATGGATTACTTTTATGTTGCCTTTATGTGCTTTTTGGAGCTTTAAAGTTTTAGTCACAATTCACTTGGACTATATGGACCTACAGAGCTGAAATATTCTTCTAACAATCTTTGTTTGTGTTCTGCAGAAGAAAAAGTCCTACACATCTGGGATGGCATGAGGGTGTGTAAATGATGAGAGAATTTTAATTTGTGGGTGAACTATCGCTTTAATCTGATCTTTGCTCAAGAATCACAACAGTAACATGCTTGTATGAATGACTTTTTGTGTGTGTAAAGATATAATTTTAATAGGCACAGGAATGCTGCCAGTTGTGTTCTTGTGTTTATTTCAGTAGGTAGGTTTACTTTCTCTGCATAATTATTAATTTTTTTTCATAGACTGTAAACCACAGCTTTTATTTTTGCAGAGATATTTATTCGCTTTCTAGAAAGTTCTTGCGAGAAATCATTTATTATCAGTGGAATGTGTTTGTGTAAGAGTTGTTTTATCAGGCTTGGCTTGTAAACCATAGCCTATTCTTGAGATATTTGTAAGGCCATTACATTTTACTTTGTCAGGACTGACTGTGCAATGCTTTAGAAAGTAAGGGAGGTGGAAGTCCCTGGGCCAGTTCAGTCTTTCAGCAGTTTCCTTGAATGGAAGCCCTGTCTATCAGCTTTTTTTTTTACCATATATGTCAGGGTTATTTTGTCCAGAGTCTACATTTTACATCCCATTTCCTCTTGTCTTGACCCTATTATAAATGGCCTAAATTGCACGGGCGTTAAGCTGAATTATCACCAAAGTTTCAGAAGTGAATTATGTCATAATTCACAATGTTTGATTCTGTATTGACTTCAGTGCGGGAGCATTCAGGAACTGAATTACTGAATGATGTCCAGACTCTAAACTGATGAGTTTGTAAGCAATGGTGTTTCCTTGAGGTCTTGTATACAGATAGACAGTGGACACATCATGCGTTTTTACAGCATTTGTGTCGGGACTTCTCTGATTAAGATAATGTGTAAGTGCCCTCATAACCAGTTTACATGGGAGAGGTGGTGGAAATTGGTGATTTTATCTCAGAAAAAACAGTGATATTTCGCTGTTACAAGGACATCATGATACTAAATCAAGAATAATATGATTTGCAATGAAAGAAGTTCTAGGGGTGTTGCACTACTTAATACTTTTCTGGTCAACTATACAAAAAAGATTCACTAAAACTTGGTTATAATAGGTAAGAGGATGCAAACTTTGGACTTCCTCCTCATGTACACATGTCTTGCTCAGTCAGTGTGTAACTATTACATATAATAGTGTTAGTGAATAGACTGTTACATCCAGAGTGCCAGTGTTGCTGCCATTTTGATAAAAATCTGAGTTTCCTTACTCACTTAGTCACAAATGAACTCAGGAAGGAGACTATTTTCCTGTTTGGTGTTACAAGGTTTTTAAAAAATCTAAATTTGCATTAATAACTGTAATTTCCATTTTATTGGTTGTTATTTGAAATAAATTACTAGTTTTCAGCATCATGCTTTCCAGTGTCACCCAAGCAGATTTTTTAAGTACAATTAAAAACATGGATGTTTAGTTTGGGGTAGTGACTTTCACTGTAACCACACCCAGTTTTGGCCCTGCTCACATTTTTTCTCTCATAGTTCTGTGGAGGGAGTGAGTCATCATAGTGGTTGGTTTACTTACTGCCTGTCCTGCCCCACCAAATTTTCCCTCTCTCAACTGTAGACCTGCTTTTTTGCACATGGCAGTTAAACCATTTTGAATTTTCCAGACCTCCTTCTCCAAATAGCACATTGCCTAAAACGAATAATTTTCAAGACTGCTGTATTAACTGACAAACAAGGTCATGTTTAAATTTAGCAGCTAAGAAGAGTGGGTATTTATTAATTGATTCATTTTGGCAAAAGCTTAAAACCATCCTAAAAAGCCAACCTGAATCATATAAAGCACATAAATACTAACAATTTGTTCTTGGGTTAACCCTTAAATGCATACCTCAGGTCTTTAGAGACACGGGACCTCATTCCACCCCCTGTACCTCATCCATTTTTTGTAGTTGTTCCCAAACCGCTTTAAGAATTCCTCAATCTCTCTCTTATAAATACTGTAACACACACACAAAAAAAGTCACAATTGCAACATTTTTATTTTGTTTTTATTCTGTTTCATTAGAGACCCGAGGTATGTAAGAATGTCGTTTTTTTCACACACTAATTTAAATGATATTTTTTATGATTATTTCATATCTATTTAAATGTACTATCACAAGATATCTATTTCTCTGTGTATTACAAGAGAAATGAGTACTCTATTCATACAAATAAACACTATATCACGTTTATTTTCTGTGCAACAATGAATTATCAACAATGGTGAATTATCAGTATCCCATATCTGTGTACACATACAGTACATATTATACTTGTTATTTCTTACTCAAGGTGGCACTGATGTTTCAGTGATTGATTTGATTTACATTTGACATTGCTAGCTGACGTAGAAACAACATTGAAGTAAACTATAGCAAGTATAACACATGAACAGTATGATGTGACTGCTGTCATTTGGGTGTACTACTGAAATAATGGTTGTTCATGAAATAAAGTTGTTCATCTATTTAGACTCAATAAGTGCTTGAGAAAATACATACAGTACTGTGCAAAAGTTTCAGGCACTTGTGAAAAATTTTGCATAGTGTGGACGTCTTCATAAATAATGCCGTAAAAAGTTTTCATTTATCAATTAATGTCAAACAAAGTCCAGTAAACATAAAAAAACTACATCAAAATTTGGTGTGACCACCTTTGCCAATTCTCCTAGGAACACCTGGACACAGTTTTTCTTGGTTGTTGGCAGATAGGACGTTCCAAGCTTCTTGGAGAATTCACCACAGTTCTTCTATCTATTTAGGCTGTCTCAATTGCTTCTGTCCTTTTATGTAATCTCAGACTGACATGATGTTCAGTGGGGGGCTCTGTGGGGCCCATGCTATCTGTTGCAGAGCTCCCTGTTCTTCAATTCTATTTGCAAAAGTAATGTTTGGGAGTTTAAAAGTTATATTTCCTATTGACACACTAAAACTGAAGATATAAATAACCATCTTAAGACAAATGCTTTTGTGAAACATCTTATGTGCCTAAAACTTTTGCACAGAACTGTATGTGTGACTTAGGTGTAGCTGATGTGTATCTTATGTGTAGATTATGTGTTATATGTAGCTCAATATGTGTTTAACAGCCAGTTACATGTCATGAAATTTCAGTGTGAAAATAATGAATCCTGTTCTAGATTAGTCCTGATTTGTTGCATTATCTCTTTGATTCATGAAAAATAAAACATCAAAATATATTTTATTTTATTATTTTCTAATAGTCTTGAAAATATTTGGAAAATTTCACACTATCTGGGCATTTTGTACATCCATTTTTGATAGATATAAGTGTCGGGTCTCTAAAGTCCCGCATATGAGTGTTTGGGAAAATTATCATGCATTTAAGTGTTAATGGGTTTACGACAGATCCAGTCTGAAAGTGGGTATCAAAATGATTAGCGGCACCAGGGTTATAGTCCAAGAGATTGCCCTTAGCTTTAATCAATAGAAAGATCTATGGCCGTCTCCCGTCTTTGCATTATTAAACAAGTGAAAGTGACACATGAAGAGCCTTGTTTTAATATGGATTTGGTAGATCTATGTACAATATGTAATTTGCGTAGGCCTAAAAGTTGACAAGGATTCAAAACCGCTTCTTTTTGTCCAGGTATCCGTTACAGTACTGAGGTGTCAGTCGATGAGGTGAAAGCCCTTGCCTCACTAATGACATACAAATGTGCAGTTGTAGGTAAGTTCTGTTTTTAAGTTTGCTGATGTACAGTGGGGTCCAAAAGTATGAGACCACTAGTGAAAGTGTATTTATTTTTCATTTATTCTGCATACAATTTAATACAAAATCTTTATTACAAAAAAGGCCATGAAATTGAAAAGTATAACTAAAAAAAGTTACAGTATATGAATTTCAGATTTTCTTAGTATTTGGTATGTGAATGATGTGTGAAGCCTGATGATTCATGTTATCCCAGCTTGATTTGAGAATAATCCAAAAGGCCTCTTGTGTGCTACAGCGGACGCAATGAAAATCTGACTTTTGTACAAAGGAGTTAACATGGTCAGTGTCGCAAATTTGCTTGCATTTGATTAATAGTGACCCAGAAATAGTGCAGAATTTTAAATAGTTCATAATGATACTTTGGTTAAAATTTCACAGAAAAGGGTTAGATTTTCAAATTATTTTCAGTCAAACTTTTGGACCACATTGTATAGGGGTGGGTAAAAATGATAGATTTTCCGATGCATGTCGATCTTCATTTGAACGATCTTGATATCGATTCTTAAATCCCATGATCGATCTTTTACTCTTTGCGCAACCCTCCACTACAATGAGAGTAAATCACTTGCATTTGCAACCAAATTTTGCACTGTGCAACTAAAATATAGCTATATATTTGGCAACTGACTGGTAAATATTTACATTTCACTCACCAGTAATTGTGTAGTATAGTGGTGAAGTATAAAGCAGCAAGATACAACCCCAATTCCGAAAAAGTTGGGACAGGATGAAAAATGCTAATAAAAACAAAAATGAGTGATTTGTATTATATTCATCCTTTGCTATATTGAAAGTACTACAACTACACATATGATGTTTGAACCTGTGAATTTCAATGTTATTTTTAAATGTACAGTCATTTCATATCAGATGATTGCAACACGCTCCAAAAAAGTTGGGACATCACCATTTGTTCTAATAATATTTAAGTATTTGGGCACTGAAGACACAAGTTTGTTAAGTTTAGAAAGTGGAATTGTCCCCTATTCATCATTATGTAAGTCAGTAGTTGCACAATTGTACGGGGTCTTTGTTGCCATATGGTGTGCTTCATAATGTGCCACGCATTCTCAATTGGAGATGGTCAGGACTGCAGGCAGGCCAGTCTAGCACCCGCACTCTCTGCTTACATAGCCATGCACTTGTAATCCGGGCAGTATGTGGTATGAAGTTGTCCTACAGGAAAATGCAGGGACATCCCTGGAAAAGACGGTGCTGGATGGCAGTATATGCTGCTCCAAAATGTGTACATATCTGTCTGCATTAATGGTGCCCTCACAGATGTGCGAGTTATCCATGCCATGAGCACTGACACACCACAGGCCCATACAGACACTGGCTTTTGGAACTGACGCTGATAACAGCTTGGATGGTCCTTTTCCTCTTTGGCCCAGATAACACGACAGCTGTGTTTTTAAAAAACTTTTTGAAATGTGGACTCTTCAGACCAAAAAACACTTTCCATGTAAGATAAGACCGAGCCCAGAGAAGTCGGCAGCACTTCTGGTCAGTGTTGATGTATGGCTTCTGCTTTGCATAGTTAAGTCTTAACTTGCATCTGTGGATGCAGTGGCAAGTGGTGTTGACTAACAAAGGTTTACTAAAGTAATCCCAAGCCCATGTTCATGATATTCATTACAGATGAATGATGTTTTTTAAGACAGTGACGTCTGAGGGATCAGAGATCACGCACATTCAGAAGTGGTTTTCATCTTGCCCTTTACGCACTGACATTTGACCATATTCCTTGAATATTTTAACTATATTGTGCACTGTAGAGGGTGAAATGCCCAAAATCCTTCCAAAAAAAAAACTGGATTATTCTCAAAGTGCTGTATTATTTGCTGAAGCATCTGTTGGCAAATTGACGAGTCTTGAACGATCCTTGCTCTTGAATGACTAGTCTGTTTTTAGAGGCTCCTTATACAGTATACAGTATGACACAATTGCCTCACCTGTTTAACATCTCCTGTTTCACATTGCCTTTTTATTTCAACTCGTCAAATTGTTATTAGTCTTAAATTGCCCCTGTCTCAACTTTTTTGTAGTGTGTTGCAATCATTTGTTTAGAAATTACTGTTGTAGTGCTTTCAATATAGCAAAGGGTGAATATTATTTACAAATCACTCCTTTTTGTTTTTATTAGCATTTTTCATACTGTCCCAACTTATTTGGAATTGGGGTTGTACTTTCACTGCCTGTTGAAAGTAAAAGTTGTTCCGTGTAATGTGTGTCCATAGACGAGATCCATGCAACCCATTTATCATTGAATAATGTCTATTTGAATGTTCTTTCTTTTCTGTACAGTCAGTTGTTGATCAAAAACAAAAAACAAAAAATGTTTAATTCTAATCATTCATGGCACAGATGAGATGAATCCTTTTGAGTCTCTCTCGTTAACATAAAGATGCTCCTTACAGAAATGCCAGTTTTAACAAATACATTTAAATACTTGTACATAGTACAAATTATGCAATTAAACAAAAATGTAACAAAAATATAATATTTAAAATATAATTTTGATTGAATACATGGATTTATTCGTTTTTAAAAAGCTCAAATGTGACCAAAATGATGAAAACTAATAAAATATAATTAGTAAAATTAATATTTTCAAAATGTACCTAGTTAGAAGGTCCTCTGTATAATTAACAGCATCAGCTGGGAGAGAATTTCTTTCATATGTAAGCAAAAGGGACATTATAACTGAAATACACCCGTATGAATCGATATCAAATCAGAATCAAATCCAGAGCTTGTGAATCGGAATCGAATCAGGAAATCTGTATCAATACCCAAGCCCAAGCACTTTTTTTTTGTTTCTTTATGGTTGTTTGTATGAACATGTAATCATCCACATGAACTGTGCACTTAACAGACGTGCCTTTTGGAGGAGCTAAAGCTGGTGTGAAAATTAACCCAAAAAATTACTCTGTGAGTATTTTCTTCGTATTTTGTCAGTAAATATGAGATGGTAACTTCAATATGAGATGGTAACTACAGCCCTAATTTTAAATACGCTACTCCTAAAAATGAGTAGCTAGATTTATATTTTGTTTATATTTTTTGTTAAATTGTATTGCCTAGACTCCCTTCCCTATTGATAAAGATTTAATGATGTGGTCCTAAAAAGCATTGAGATGTAAATGGAGATCCCATTTATGCAATTTTCTTCTAGTCGCAATCAAGCCTGATATAGTTAAATCAGCAAAATGTCAATTAAAGTGAAGTTGCATTAGTCTATGATATCTATTATAAAAAAATGATTGACTTGGTGGGCGAAAGCTTACAGTATTTAGTGCCTGTGCTGTTAAAGACACTGTTTTGTCTCTGTCCACTGGTTGTTGGTGCTTTATTATTTGTGGCATGATTAAACATGTAGTTTTGAGGTTAGAATTTTGGAGTTAACATCTACTGATAAATACTGACTCAGAAACCCCATCAACAGCTGGAATACTGAATGATTTTGCTTTCTTAATGTTTACTTCCTTAATCACAGTATAGTCACTGATGCCCCTTCTTTTTTGCTTTCCTTGCATAGGACACTGAACTGGAGAAGATCACAAGAAGGTTCACCATTGAGCTGGCAAAAAAGGGGTTCATTGGTGAGTGATAAGCAGGCCCAAACTGAATCTGTGCCCACAGAATTCAACAGAAAGCTCTGCTGAATTGGAAAGCCCACCATTCGCAAAGTTCTACACAACTCCTTGTTTATCAATAGTTGTTAATCCAAAATTACTTCCCTTTTAAGCATATTTTAGTTATATTAGTGTGAGAATTTGCTTTTGATTTTACACAACGGGTATTCTGTTGCAGATCAGACATTGCTGAACACAATAACTCTTAGGAACAATGGCCAGGAAATAGTAAGCTAGCACATTGAGAAACTGAGTCTGCTGTAAACCTGCTATTGACACTGCTTCTTCATTACACTTAATTTAGTGTTTAACCTATAAGCCTAGATAAGCTGTATTTGAATGACACAACTTTCAAACACCTTGAGTCAACATTCTTTAGCAAGCAGGTCATGTTTTTGGGTCTGTGCTGACTTGCCATACTTTACACCTTCCTCATTGTCAACACAGTGCAGCTCCTCTAAAAAATGTATCGGTGACTGTGCACAGCTGGCATAACATGTAATAAAATGTAATATCACAGATTATTACCCATGGTGCGATACTCAGTGATATTTGAGGTCCAGGCAGTTGAGGTATAAAGAGCCATGGCCATGGGAAGGGAGGATCAGTAGCACATTAAAATCTCATTTCTGTTTCCTGTTTCAGGGCCTGGCATTGACGTCCCAGCCCCAGACATGAGCACAGGAGAGAGGGAAATGTCTTGGATTGCTGACACTTATGCTAACACTATGGGCCATCATGTAAGTTCACTAACCTGATTTACTAAAGTGCTTATTTCATACAAAACTGGTTTGAGAAAAATGTATAGGGGTGGCATGTGCTGAACCTACATCAGTCATGGAAGATTGTGCAATGTTTGCGTTCTTTATTGCAGACGAAGTGGAATTCAGATTTTATATATAATAACCAGAAACATTATTAATTTGATATGGTCATGTGCTGCTTAATACAGTGCCTGTATACAAGAAGAAAGTCCAATAAAAGCTTGTATTATTTTACCAATAAAGGTATTTTTAATCATTTTGAATTGTTTTTATAAATAAACATGATATTATTATGATAAACATAATATAACGTGATATAAACATGATGTACTATATAATAATATGGATTTGAGAGAGTTTAGCAGAACAGAAGATGTCAGAATAAACACATTGGCAATGGCATACTACCATACAACTCTTATTTCTGCCATAGCCTGACATAGCAGAAGTAGTAAGACTAGTATGTGTAGTGTGCCATTGCGTACTCGGCCCATGAAATAAACATCACTGTTGTCATCGGTGAGTCCGGCCAATCACGAATAAGCGGTTTTGTCTTCATGCTGATCTCAACGTTTTCATCAGTGATTGCATTCAAAGCCTCATATCATCACAAATGCAGATTGTTATCCATAGTGATTGTCACCAAACATTTTTCTTGAATTCTCCTACACTAAAACTACAAAAAAAAAAGTAAAAAAATTAAATAAAATAAAAAAACGGAGGCTGTCTGTTTTTGTTGAACGTAATTTCTTTTCTCACTGAAAGCTGCATATGGACATACGCATTCTACAGCAAGCCTAGAGGGAATAAATACACAATCGCACCAGAGTTTCTACTAAGAAATTTCTGTGTTTATTTTGCGCTGTAAACATGATGGACTACGCATAATAATACGATATAGGCTAATAATGACACAGTCAAGTCAAATGAACAATAAACGTTTGTTCATTATAGCTGATTTTTCATTAAAAAAAAATAAAATAGCCATCATGGAATTGGTGTCTAATAAAAAAATAAATAAATCAACAATAGGGGCAAAACCAAATAACTAAACCGCAATTTGCCACTTATCTTTTTGTTTACAAATAAATATTAAAATAACAAATCGTTAGATTATGTAAAATACTGTAATTTCTCACTGTGGCTCTTTATTTTTATTAATATTTTCCTCTCATTTTTCATAGCACAAAAGCGTTATGCTGCCAGATATGTCTAGTGTTATTATAAAACTTGAGATTCACATATGCCTGGTGTCCTTCTCTCCAGAAGATGGCAACGGAAGGCTGTTTTAAGTGAGAAGCTTCTCACTGCGGGCACGCGAACATTGTATTTATGCTGAAAAATCATGCAGGATATCTTTAAGAAGAACTATCAAGCAGTTTGTTACTGTGATGGTGACTCAATACCCAGAGCCATCCCTGACAAAGATCACGTTGTTAACGAGAGCAGGAAAACAAAGCGCCCCTGTATTTTTCCACCCTCTCCTGACAGACTCTTTCAATACTGTCTGTCCTCCCATGCAGTCGGTTACTTTGTCTGGGTAGCTGTGACGTTCGGTCCTGTTTTTGAGCTGCCCTGTAGCCAGATCAAATGAAAGGACATTAGAGATATGAGTAAATAACATAATGTTGATGTATACTCATATCTCTCATGACAAGCTACCACGGAGATCTCATTGCATCAGTTTTGTGTGGTCGACTTTGTATGTCATACTAGTGTTGAAGTTTAGGTCATTCCATTTGAATGCAAACAACATTCATTAAATGCTTAGAAAGTAAATTAATATTCTTAAAAAAATATTTTTTCTTTCTTGATTTATTTCTTAGGATATCAATGCCCATGCCTGTGTGACTGGTAAGCCCATCAGCCAGGGTGGGATTCACGGTCGCATATCTGCCACTGGCCGTGGTGTCTTCCATGGCATTGAAAACTTTGTCAATGAGGCTGCTTACATGAGCCAACTGGGCCTGAACCCTGGCTTTGGAGATAAGACGTTTGTCATACAGGTTTGTGCTCAGCCACAATACAAATGCAAGTAATTGTTTATGTCAGGGGTTCCCAACATTTCTTTTTTGTCAGCCGAACACCTGTGACCTAAACTAATGAAGTACCACCCGTGATGAAACATAACTATAAGGAATTTTACATCTTCACATGTTATAATCTAAATGGTTATTTAAAATAATTACTAAAAACGTCATTTAAAATAATTTAAAAAAATGACTAATATTTAAATACATTTATAAGAGAATATAAGTGTACTTGTTTTGTTTTATACATTCTTTTTTTATTATATATTTTTATATTTGCCATTTTTACTATTCTTATGTTTTTATACACTGGCATTTCTATCACAATCTCACAAACCCCTTTTGAAACCCCTAGGGATGCACAGTTCCCTACTTGGATTGTGCTAATTGCATCTTTGATTCTCCTCTTTTCAGGATGAAATGTACATTTTGGTCATATTTACATTTTGCAGTCATATCAGATTTGTTGGGTGAAGTGTTTAGTTCACTGTTGTAAAACTTGTAAATATGAATTAGTTATTTTGTTTATTAATAAGAGCTGTGCAGACTGTGAGTACAGTGTACACCTACTGCATGGTGCTGCTGACAGGCACATTGTGCACTAGCTAATGACTCTGCCAGCACTCAGTGTTTGCTGATATGCATCATTCTGACATTACCTATGGACTTTAAATATTCAGCACATGCCACTGTGCTCTAGAGGCTTGATTGATATTTGTGAGGAATTTAAAAGGACACAAGACTTCTGAAATTTACACTCCAGATGTGATAGAAATGTTTTTAATTTGTTTTAAATGTTAACACATATTGGGCCGATTTGCATAAAAAAAAAAAACTTTTACAGGTTTAAGCAGGGTTATTATAGTTTTGGATTTTTAATTTAGTTATTATTTCTAGTTTGTATTAATTTTGTCTTTTAAATTAAGTTTAGTTTTCGTTAGTTTTCACACTTTGTCTGTTTGTCTAGTTTTCTCAGTGTTTCCTAGTTTTAGTTTAGTTAGTTTTTATTTTGAGTATTTTCTGATATCATTTAAAATATCTGACGTCATTCAATTACTCAGGGTGGTCTTGTATTTCCTCCATCTTGTGGCATTTTCATGTTTAATTAAGGTGGATTCTAAATGTTTACAATTTTAATAATATAGGGTGGAGAAGGGTAAAGTGGGACAGTTAAGCTTAATCCCCATTGTATCCATATGTATTTCTTCAAGTGGTTAAAAATCATTACTAAACTAATCTTTGGGAAGTTAACAATTAACTTTTTGAGGTTTTAAATTGATGATTTTACATTGTGATGTGTGGCAGAGCGCAATTTCATGTCCACCGGTCGAAAAAGCAATGGTAAAGAAAATGACAGAAATCTGAGGTTTCTAAAAAAGTAAGAGTTGAATTAATGTTTGTAATTTATGTTACAAATGATGATGTATGATGTGAAAATGTATAAGAAAATGTACAGATTAATTCCAAATTTGTAGATATTTTCTATAGAATCCTACCTGAAAATAAAATCTGGGAAATGGTCAAAAGAGGTTTTTCAAAGGTTCTTTTCCCAGTATTGAGTTTTTCTTCATTTTTGCTTTTGACTAAGGTAGGAGACATCCTAAGCTTTCTATAAAGGTTTAATGCCAGGTTATGTGGCCAAAAAAAGTAAAGTTTCCAAAAGTGTCCCACTTTGCCCATATTCGCCCTATTGTGTATCAAAAATAAAAATTGTTTTAAGTTCATTTTTATTTTATTTTAGTTCATTTCAACATTATGTAAAAGTGTTTGTTTCAGTTTTTTCCCATCATTTTAGTTTTTATTTTCGTTTCATTTAACAAGAATGTTTTCATTACGTTTTCGTTTTAGTTTCTATCAATGATAATTATATATACATATATTATGCTCAATCCAAATAAAAAGTATGTCTTCTCAGGTCTCAAAACCCCTGCATAGACTGAATTAATCGGTATTACACATTGCCTTCAGCTCAGCTGCCAATATGAATAAGCCTAATATTTAATGCTGTCTAATGCCTAATTTCTTTGGCAGGGCTTTGGCAATGTGGGCCTGCACTCTATGCGTTATCTGCACCGTTTCGGAGCAAAATGTGTAGGTGTCGGAGAGCTGGATGGAAGCATCTGGAACCCTAACGGCATTGATCCAAAAGAGCTGGAAGACTACAAGCTGGTGAGTGTGAATCACTCATTTACTTTACAGTTCTGATTACATTCACTAATTACATTTAATAGAACCCTGATCCATATATACGCCGCTGTAAATACACTGCACACATGTCAGACTGTTACCATTGTTACTGATATGTGTGTACTATGCACACTGTTAAGAGCTGTACATGAGAAATGCAATTCTGTTCCCGTGTACACACATGGTAAAATGACTTGAACCTTCAGTGTATTGTAAATAATATTGCTGTAAGGGAGCCATCTTGTGGTCACTGAGCAGTATTACGTGTATTAATTGTAACTGATAGATCAAATACTCTCTCTCCAGGCCAATGGCACTATTGTCGGCTTCCCCAAGGCCACCCCCTATGAAGGCAGCATCTTGGAGGCTGATTGTGATATCCTGATCCCCGCTGCAAGTGAAAAGCAGCTTACTAGAAAAAACGCACAGAAAATCAAGGCAAAGGTAAATAGAGCCATCCACACCAATTATTAATTTTAAAATCAATAATGCCTTTTAATAGATTAATAATTGAATATGTGTAATGCATGTGGAGAAGAAATTGTTTATTCCCTACTTCCAAAAAGCTCCCTTTAGAATGTGCAAGGAAAATGTTTGATTTAGGCTTATGCTTGTTATTTCACAGATCATTGCTGAGGGAGCCAATGGCCCCACTACCCCTGAGGCAGACAAGATATTCCTTGAGAGGAACATCATGGTGATTCCGGTAAGTCAGTTAATCATATTTGATATTTTTCCAGTTGTAGTGTTAAATCTAAATGTGCAAGCCTATTTTACAACTTATAATATGTGTAATATATATAGGACATGTATCTGAATGCTGGAGGTGTGACGGTCTCATACTTTGAGTGGCTGAAGAACCTAAACCATGTCAGTTATGGCAGACTGACCTTCAAATATGAAAGGGACTCAAACTACCACCTCCTCAGTAAGTCCATCAAAAATGCATTTCCCAGTAAATGTGACTTACAGCAATACTACATATTTAACATACTAGGTGTTTGCTATTAGATATTTCCATAGTAAAAACGGTATGATTGTTAATAAATTGGATATAAAACCGATAAAAAAATCTTTGTAATGTTTTTGTAATCTGTCAGGGCCTGTTTTCCAGTGCTTAACGCTATCTTCTAATTGTTCTACGTTATGTTGGTAGTGCAGGCAGGCTGGGATAATTGGTTATGTGATATTCTTGTTCACTTTGTTTATTTTGCTGCCACAAGCAAAGACAGGGGTTATTGGTGCACCCCTGAAAGCATTTTGCCATGCTTACACACGCACATGCATATAAATACAAACATTTGCTCTATCCCTCCATTCTGTCTGCCCTGGAATGACCTTAAATAATTGCCAGTCAACATGGTACAAATGTTCCAGGAGAGGAACATACAGACAGACAAAACAGACAGTAACAGGGATAGACACAGACAGATGCTCTCAATACCGCCTGTCTAGAACTCCTCCATTTTCTCATGTAGGATCTGTGTGATGTGAGGTTTTAATCGTATTATCTATCACAAAGATGAAAACTAGCAGTGAAAAAATACTTTTAACTAAATAAAAATAAAAACTTGAGTTTGGGAAAGAACACAAACTAAACTGAAACTATAAATGTGCTCTATAATCTGAACGAAAAATGACAGAGACTTTAGTGTTTGTATTTTCAGTCAATGTTGGATGATCTGATTGAATTAATCTCCCAAGCCTGAATTTAGACTATTGGTGTATTTTGTCAGAAAGAACCACCCAAAGTAAAATTAGTCACTTTCCAATGATACAGATGTTAGAAACTTTTAAAGTTGCTATTAAAGCTGAAGTATGTAACTTTTTTGTGTTAAAATACTTTTCTCCTATCCCAGCTCTATAGTTATTCAGAGTCAACTATAGGCAAGCCATTCATAGGTTAATTTTCTCGAAAACTGTAAACACTGTATTTCTGTTGCGCTATGAAAATTGCTCTTTGTTTTGAGCAACTTGCTTAGACCCGCCCCAACAACATTACTCAACCAAGAGTTGGGGGCGGGACTATCTCTTTATTTGACCAACGGCAGATGGGGGACATATTCAGAAAGCAGAAATTACATACTTCAGCTTAAACTATTTGTGAAAAATTCAAACCAACTAAAACTAAACCTAAATTAAAAATCAAAATATATAACAAAATGAAAGTAAAAACTACAATTTTCAAAAACAATGATCTAACAACTGTATCCGTACTGTATGTAGTGAAAAGTTCACTTTCTCATTAAGCTGTGTTTTTTATGTTCTTGTTCATACTAATTGTAAAATAAAAAGCTTAGCAAAATAGCAGTAACATAAAACACAAGGTTTATCTTGACAAATTTTCTCTTGGTAATAATTCTTTCTGTTTTTCAGTGGTTAGTCCCTAGTTTTCAGGGTCAGAAAGCTCAATGAGAGAAGCTTTTAGCTGCATTTGTTGATGTTGTGAAGGGAATACAGAGTAATTGGTGTTAGGTGGTGTTAAGTGTTTGTGTATTTATATGAACTGGTACAATCAGATATTTTCTTGCAACATCTGTAGAACATATAACTAAATTGAGCTAACACTCGGTGAGGCTGTAGAGAAGCTGAAGGTCTCCTAATGATCTAATGTATACTTTGGCAGTGTCTGTTCAGGAGAGTCTGGAAAGAAAGTTTGGGAAACATGGCGGATCCATACCTGTCATTCCCACCTCTGAGTTTCAGGACAGGATTGCTGTGAGTACAAACACACAAACATATACACACATGAACAAAAGCTCTTGACATCTTTCATAATCTTTCTTGCTTTAATTACTATAAATTAGACTACCACACCTTGGCTTGTTTTGTTTTTCTTGTAGGGAGCTTCTGAAAAGGACATTGTGCATTCTGGATTGGCTTACACAATGGAGCGATCTGCCAGAGTAAGTAGATGTTAATAATTTTTTTCTACTCTTATTGAAATTTAAAGGTTAGGCAAAGTCTCTGGCCAACAGTATTAAAGGAGAATATTTATTTGGTAAGAGATAATGTACAGTCAGCTGGTCGTTATCGCAAAATAAACCCAGACAGGGTGATCAGGACCTCATCGCAAAGCATCCATTAAGTTAAATGGACATGAAATATTGGTTTGCGTTGAAATTATGGAATTATGTGAGAGGAGAGAAATCACAGAGTCTCTAGAAACAGCTAAATTCCAACTCTGGTTGGCGTCTGAGACCTGTTGGTGTTTATTTAGCAAAAATGACCGTCTGACTGCTCATTATCCAGCTTATTACAAGACAACTTGCCAAATAAAAAAAATAAATGGACATGAAATATTGATTTGAGTTCAAATTATTTTATTAGCTTACTTGTAGTGATACAAGAAGTAGAAAAAGATGATACACAATACCCGGTTGACCGGTCTGATATCACCTACTCCCCAGATATCAGACCGCTAGATGGCACGATTGACCAATGATAATTGAGTATTCCAGGGAGGTGTGTAATAAGTAAGGATAATGTACAGTCATTTGGTCATTATCTTAAAATAAATCCTGACAGGGTGATCAGGACTCTGTCACGAATTGCCATGACACAGAAGCTAGTACAACAATGGTCAATTATAAAGTTTACCGGTCATTATACAAAAATATTTGACCGTGGAGTCTGTTGAATCCAAGGATTGACCAATCAGAATAGAATATTCCAGATAGCCATGTAATACTGTTTATTAGCCATGTTAAAGGCCAGTTCTATGAACTGAGCATTGTCATATGCTTAATTGTATCACCAGTGCAATGGTTGTGGCTGTGTTAGATGGAACCATCACACCATGAATGTTTTATGTCATTCTGATATAATGTCCTATCAATTCCCCCTCCAGCACACACCTTTCTGTCATCCAACCATAGACACAAACAGACACTCTTACCTGTTACACACCCAACTACTGCTTTTGTGTTAGACTGGGATCTGGTAACCAGAGAACAGCATCTGTTTACTGATGTGCTATTGTTGTTTCCAATCATTTGTTCCAGAACTGGATATTATATCACGAGGCAAACAATTTAATGTTACCTCATTTCTAATCATTTACCACACCCAAGAGATGTGTTGGCAAGTGAATTGAGAAAATGTACCGTCCATAAATATTTTTTATCAGTCATGAAACTATTTGGCATTATTTTAATCCAAATGAAAAAAAAAAATTTCCCCTAATGACAGTGTGAATATTTAGCTGTTTTTCCTTGCATGTTAGTGAAGAGTCAACATCATCTACAAGCCTGTCTCCGTCTCTCTGTATAACTGCACATGCCAAAATAATTTTGTTCCTCAAATTTATTTTGAGGCGAGAAATATTTCACAAATGTTTAGCCATATGAAGTTCTTGAGAAAGAATACTTTAAACGTTTTAATGTCTTAGATTGTATTCACTTGCGTCACTTACATCAGCAAGGGTCTGACTATCACTCTTTCAGTTTGTTTTAAACCATGTTAAAGTATTAAGTTACTCGCCAAAGAGTTTTTTCACCCACATTTGACTTTGGAGTGTTTTCAGTTTGGACCATTTTGCAGTTTTTGATTCTCCTTACTTCCTGTGAAGGCCAGTTTAATACACTGTAAAAAGAGCCCGTGTGGCATAAAATGTTGCTTCAGAAATGCTCAGAGGTTGCTCACATTCATCTTTCCTTCTTTAGCAAATCATGCGCACAGCCAACAAGTATAACCTTGGGCTGGACCTGAGGACAGCAGCTTACGTCAACGCCATCGAAAAAGTCTTCAAAGTGTACCACGAGGCTGGCCTTACCTTCACATAGATGAATGTATTCATTACGATTCTCTGTATTTCTGAAGTCTGTTCATCAACACAGATGTGAGATATATCACTTAACTGCTCACCTCCTCACGTTTACATCTTATACATCAAAATATAGTGTCACATCATTTGTGCATGTGGTTACCGATATGCGTCTGCTTTGCCAAACTTATTTTAGAAGCTTCCAGTCTCATCAAGTGCATCATCTTTTCAAATATGCATGGCTTTTAGAAAAGCCTTAAAACCAAAGTCCCTTTAATTCACATGTCACTCTCTCTGAGTTCGGAATTGCATACTACCATACTACTCTTACTATTTCTGCCATAGACAGACATGGAAGAAGTAGTACAGTACGAGAAGTATGGGTAGTATGCAATTCCGAACTTAGTGTCTGTCTTTGCTATGTCTAAGAGCATAGCAGGAAGAAATTAATAACTTTATACTTTATTTTAAACCTCTTTGTGAGGTTTTCTTTAGGTCAGGTTTAATGAAGCAG
Organism: Myxocyprinus asiaticus; assembly: GCF_019703515.2. NCBI lineage: Eukaryota > Metazoa > Chordata > Actinopteri > Cypriniformes > Catostomidae > Myxocyprinus > Myxocyprinus asiaticus. The sequence goes on from NC_059364.1 coordinate 25,637,481, forward strand.
TTACTGTATGAAAAGGACCATTATAGGCCTTATAGTCACAGCAGCAATCTTAGTCACAGTGCTTGTGGCTGTAGTTTCTAGAATTTCTAGTTAGCCCCCCCCCCCCATTTTGACAATATGGTCAATAGGGTAAGTGATCTCAGGCTTTTTATATCTGTTTCTGAAATATTGCACAGTAATATCTGGTTTTGCTGCTCCTTTAGAACAGTATTCCTTGAAAAGCTTCCTTTTTTTTTTTTTTTTGTGGCCTAGACCATATTGGAAAATGTGTTGAATTACTTCATATGCAAATTATAGGGCATATATTTTGGATCAAATGTTTATTTTCATCAATATATTAGCATTTAATATGAAACAGCCTTTGCATTTCTCGAAAGGAAAAATCTACTTTGTATTTCTTTTTATTGTAAAACTAATAAAATGTAAATGAAAATGTGTGTCAGATGATTTACCAAGGAATACCTTTCCAGACCCTTCTAGTTTGTTTGTATCATTTGAAATGTTTTTAAGTATAAAATTTGACCAAAAAAAGAAAATCCAACATGATTGTCAAACTAAGATAATAGGAAGGCAATGCATAGGTGGATAAAATTTGATAATTTGTTATTCAGTAAACATATCTTAATGTCACATGATATTAAAAACAAACATGCAAATAAGTTATTTTAATGTAAGAAATGTAATATATGTAGTTTCCAGTAATTTTTAGTAGTGATCCAGCTGAAGATGGTGAATGGACATCTGTTAAAAACTGTCTAAAATCTATTTACATAAGAACAAATTAATATTTTCTTATATTGTGTGTCACTAAAATGTTTGAGATTTGTGCTGATGTTAGGCAGAGGATTCTGGCTGGAGAACTGAGTGGAGAACAATTTTCCTAAATGATAGATCATCATTTATCTGCGAACTCCGTAGCAAGGTCATCCAGTGCATCATTGAAAGCTAATCAAACACAAAATTAGAAATGGAAAAAAATTGATATTAAGGGATTCATTGGCTTTGACTAACTGACATTGTGCTTTTTTATATATCTATAGAAGTTTGAACAAATGTATATAAACAATCATATATGTAGTCATAAATAAGTAAACTCACTACTGTCTCCTCCACTGCTGACTCCTCCACTACTGTCTCCTCCAGTGCTGACTCCGCCACTGCCCTTTCCCTCTTTTCCTGGTTCTGCTGAAAGGAGGCCACCAAAAATTCCACCTCCTGCCTTTTGCTTTGGTTTCTTGTCCTCCTCAGATGGGAAAAGGCCTCCCATGCCCCCTGTCTTATCTGGCTTATCTTGTTTCTTTCCAGTAATTGTTTCCTTTACCTTCCTTTTGGCCGCAGACGCTGTGAGAATTAAACAGGAACTTTATTACAAGGTACTTTAGATGCAAAAAAAATTAGTAATCTCCCCAGCAGGTTTTCTGCCCAAAAAGAGTAGATTTTTTTTTTTTATTATTATTTTTTTAGATGTCTAAAGATTGTTAAAAGAAAGTCTTCTTAGATAACTTTGCCTCAAAGGCTCATTCCATCCTACTTTTAAGGTCTTAGAGTGGCATCACTACTGGACTAACTGCATTCTCAAGCAATATTTTAACTAGTACCTTTTTAGAGAACAAACATTGTAGACCAATTTAAATGGGATGAAAAACAGAAAAAATTACAGTGAAACATTGCTAGATTTTGTGGCAAACTGAAAGGGATTGAACCTGTTAATTAAGTTATAAACATTTGCAAATTACTAAAAAGAGTAACAGGTTGTTTCTCAAAAGAATCTTGAAAAATCTTGAGTCTGTTTTTCAGGTAAAACGTATAAACAAATAAGCTACCAATTAATTGCTACTTTTGCCGTTATACTTGCTCAGCAAAAACTTCACATTTGTAGTTTTTTCCATTTCAAATTTGAAAAGTAATGTAAAACTCAAAACTTGGCTGGATAAATGAGGACACAAAGTGTCTTGGTACAATAAGCCAAGAAACAAACAAACAAAAACAGAATTTTTCAACACAAAAATTGTTTTAAGGTTTCCTTAAGGTCACACATGGGACTCACCTGCTTTATCCACAGCCTGATCGACAAATGAGTCCGCTGCTTTATTACCCAAAACGCCTGACAGGAAAGACATGTTTGTATAGTCCTCAGTTGTTAGTGTTTGCAAGTGTGTGTATGTGAATGTGTCAAAGTTTTAGGGCAGAAGGGGACAGTTTTTATTTCAAGGCTAGTGCTCTGGGAAAGTATGTCAGAGATGTGTGTGCCTATTGGCTACTTGAACTTGGGTGGAGTAGAAAAATGTACTCATCAGAACAACTGGTTTACCTTGTTTACCTGGTTTATCAGTGAGGGTTTCAGTATAGCCTGTTTATTGTTAAATATGAGGACAGAGTGCTTTAAAAATTATTAATAATTTAAGCATGTTACGGATTTGTTTATTTTGCAGTTGTGTGTACACTTTAAATATGTGTTTTGTGTGTGGTATAGTAACAACAGTCTATTGATTCTTGGCCTAATTTAAATTAAATTCAAAAGCAGTGCATTGCCACTTAGATATGTAAATGTTGTTAGCATCCCTGACATCAATAGGATTGTTTATGTTTTAGTGTACATGGCTTCCCTCTAAGCAAGTGGAAAATGATGGGCTGTGACAGACACACGTCTCCTCCCACAATTGCAATGTGGAAAAAGCTGTATGACTGTAATTTTAAAAGCTCGGATAACACATGGAGACCATGAAAATTTGATAAAGTTTGACATTTTAATGGAGGCATAGTGCTATATATTTTGGTGTATTATAATGGGCATATGGGTTATTTAGTTTATACCATAACTCTTTGTTTGTTGGTGGGATGCATATTTAATATCATATGTGGGTGTGTCGAGAATGGGGAGGTGAAGAGAGGGAGGGGTGTTCTGGTTTGGGAAGGACGTGCATGACGTACCTTTGTTTTAAATTAGTATTCTTAGTTTCACAGTGTTTGAGGTGGAGTTTGCCCATCTTCTTTTGTAAAGAACATAGTGTGTGTGATTGATTGAAAAAACAAATAATGTTCAAATACTTTGCCTTGATTTTGGATTTGGCAAGTTTCCTTCAACATAATTTTCTGCATGGGAAAACCAGGCTGATATTTATTTCTGAATACCTATACTGTATTAGTGGAATCTGGATATGTTAACTAGCAATATTCTCTTGTTATTAAAATTATAAAGAATAAAATGAGAATACCATTTTTTCTTTTATTTTTCATAAAACAGAATTGATTATAGATGGGAGTAATAATAATAATAATAATAATAATAAAAAAACAAAAACAAACATCAGCTGTCTTCTAAGACTTCATGGGGAATAATGAGTTAAGTACATGAATTTGATGAGTTTGTTAGAATTTGTGTAATCATGAGTCAGCATGCATGGCTTCCACAGACATCAACAAATCCTGAAACAGAGCAACTGCTCTGACATAATCTGCTAATTTTAAAGAGAATGAAGCTGATTAGAATGGCTACTACAGAAGACTTCATATAAGGACATTATCAAAGCCTTAATACAAAACTTATCACTTTGTAATCATACTTAAACACTTAAAGGGATAGTTCACCCAAAAAGTTTAATTCTTATAATTTTCTCACCCTCATGCTATCCCAGATGTGTATGACTTTCTTCTACAGAACACAAATTATGATTTTTAGAAGAATATCTCAGCTCTGTAGGTCCATACAATGCAAGTGAATGATAACCAAAACGTTGAAGCTCCAAAAAGCACATAAAGTCAGCATAAAAGTAATCCATAAGTGGTTTAATCCATGTCTTCTGAAGTGATCCAATCAGTTTTGGGTGAGAACAGACCAAAATGTAACTTTTTCCCTGTACATCTTGACAGCAGTCTCCTTGGCGATCATAAGCTCGGTTATACTTCCTATCGCACCATCCAGCGCTCTGTGCATGTGTCAAGCACTAAGAAGTGTAATCAAGCTTTAAATCATGATCCTGCCTAGAGATTGCAATGACAAGATGTACAGTGAAAAAATAGTTATATTTTGGTCTGTTCTCACCTAAAATCAATTGGATTGCTTAAGAAGACATTGATTAAACCACTGGAGTCTGATGGATTACTTTTATGCTGCCTTTGTTTTTTTTTGGAGCTTCAATGTTTTGGTCACCATTCACCTGCATTGTATGGCCATTGTATTGTGTTTTGCAGAAGAAAGTAAGTCATACACATCAGAGATAGCATGAGCATGATCATTTTCATTTTTGGCTGAACTATACCTTTAAGAGTACCTAAACAGGTTTAACTTGCTATATTCTTCACACTTCATGTTCCGTCTTCTTCTGACCCATGTCTCAAACATCTTCTTTGGTGTTATAAGCAACAATATGTGTGTATTGACTGGAATGTTTTTGTATCTGAAATAATTCTTAATGGAGGAAAACTGATGGACACCAGTTTTTAGGGCTAGTTAATACAATCTCCAAAACACAAGCACATGCATCACAAATGTGGTAATTACGTGCATTGCACACTGTAGGTAAACCTCACATAGCTAAATAATAAAGTCATGTTACATGAGTATCTCTGTATGTGTATATGTCTATGTGAAGGAAAGAGGTAAACTTGAGATAAGTAGAGGTTGTTTGTGAGGAGAAAGGAGTGAAGTAGGATATTATTTTGTGCCCATTAGAGGTTTAGCAATGATAATATTCAGGCATGGCCAGCAGCTAATGAACTCTCTCCTCTTATGCAAAAAAGCAGAGCATCACGGGGGTGTTCATCAAGGGGCGTTCATCACGACGTCACCCTGAAATGAAGGAGAAGGACAATTACAGTATGGGAAGGGTGGAAATACTATTGTTTACTCTTCAGGGCTTAGTAATATATTTTTCAATAGAAGTGGCAAGACTGCTGCACTCAAAACAAAGAGGTAAGTTTTATACAGGCCTGTGTGTTATTGTTTTCTTGTTGGCATTACAACTATTTCTTTTTCTTTTCTTTTTTTTTTATTTTCTCCCCATTTCTCCCCAATTTTGGAATGTCCAATTCCCACCAATTAGTAGGTCATCCTGGTGGCGCGGTTACGCACCTCAATCCGGGTGGCGGAGGACAAGTCTCAGTTGTCTCCACTTCTTCTGAGACAGTCAATCTGTGCATCTTATCACGTGGCTCGTTGTGCATGACACCGCGGAGACTCACAGTATGTGGAGGCTCATGCTACTCTCCACGATCCATGCACAACTTACCACGTGCCCCATTGAGAGTAAGAACCACTAATCACAACCACGAGGAGGTTACCCCATGTGACTACCCTCCCTAGCAACCGGGCCAATTTGGTTGCTTAGGAGACCTGGCTGGAGTCACTCAGCACACCTTGTGTGGTAGTCAGTATTAATACTCGCTGAGCTACCCAGGCCCCCAATTACAACTATTTCTGAGCCTAAGTACACTGTGCTGTGATGTACTATGCTGTGAACATAAAACCTTGTCTGGCAAGATTGTAAATTAACAGGTGAAAGTGTCTATAGGTGAGGTCGTTCTGTCACATAAGTGTCCTCAATAGCTACATTCTAAGATTATTATATTGTACACAGTAATGTATTTGTTTAATGTTTTGAAAGAAGAAGAAAAAAAGATATTTGGCCAGACTTCAGCCAGCATTGTTTGCTATTGTCTAAACATGTTGTAGCTAAAGTCTGAGTGACTTTCCAAAGGATTTGTTTAGATTTGATGATGAAAGCTGTGGTCCATTTCAGTCATAAGGCATCACATTTTAACAACATGTACTGACTCAAAGATGTATCCATATAAATTACTCTTAAAGGGATAGTTCACCCAAAAAGGAAAACTCTCTCATCATTTAATCACCCTCATGCCATCCCTGATGTGTATGACTTTTTTCTTCTTCCGATTAAGCTTTTTAGAAGAATATTTCAGCTCTGTTGGTCCATACAATGCAAGTGAATGGTGACTAGACATTTCAAGCTCCAAAAATCAATTAAAGGCAGCATAAAAGTAATTCATCTGACTCCAGTGGTTAAACCTATGTCTTCTAAAGCAATGCAATCACTTTGGGTGAAAATCATCAATATTTTAATCATTTTTTACAATAAATCTCCACTTTTACTTTCAGAATGTGAAAGTGAAGGTTTATAATAAAAAAGGACTTTAATATTTATCTGTTTCTCACCCACACCTATTATCGCTTCTGAAGATATAGATTTAACCACTGGAGTCATATGGATTACTTTGATGCTACCTTTATATACTTCTGGAGCTGGAAAGGTCTGGTCACCATTCACTTGCATTGTATGGACCTACAAATCTGAAATATTTTTTCTAAAATATCTAACGCAACAGAAAACAGTGCTTACAGTTTTTGAGAAATGTAACCTATGAATGGCTTACTTGTAGTTGTCTCTGCATAAAAGGAAATATTTTAACAAAGAAAAAGTTACGTACTTAAAGGTACAATATGTAACAATTGTCATGTAATATTCGCCTTTTTTTTTGCCAATGCGTGAATGGCTTGTAACGCAACTTAAAAAATGGACTTCCTAGGTTGCCTATTAAAGCCTGTAGACTGATTTTCACATGAAGGGAGCGGGTCGCTTTTGCCGGGAAAATCCAAAGGATGTGACGTTCACGCGTGCTCCCGAGAGCCTTGCCTCAGTGCTTCTCTTTCGCTATTCAATAGTGACAACAAACTGCAACACTAGGTAACGTTATCTTAGAGATGGAATCCAGCAAACGTCCGGCTCCCAGCACAACACCGACTCCTACACAAACTCCGAGTAAGCTAAAAAACAAAAAACAAAAAAAAAAAAAACAAAAAAAAAAACATTTATCTACTGAATCCCATCTGGCTAAGCAGGAACTTGATCGTGGTCGAGCGAAAACTAGAGTGAACATCGGCAGGACATTTGATTCCTGGAGGGACCTTCGTTCGGTTTTGGGGGTCAAAACCAACCCTGAATTGGCGTTCTTCTTATTGGACAGGTAAGCTCTCATAACTGCAAAGCATGTGAAATATAGTGCCATAAGGATTGATCTGTTTCATTTTAGCTAAATTGATCTTGCCTGCTAACGCTGATGAATTGCAAGCTACCTTGCTTCGTAACATCCAAATAATTTCAACGATCTTCTCTTTATACTAAAAGTCAGGTATGCAGTATAAATTTAAGCAAATACGCTGGTTTCTTGATCGTAGTACAACATATGACATACAAAACATACAATAGTGCAACATAACAGTGCAGTGCAACAGTAAACTGTCTGGTATAGTTTGGTAGTATGTAGCTCTATGTGTGTATCAGTATGCTATGTTAGCTGATAAGTAGTTTTAGTTTAGTCTCAAAGTTTGTTGTAAAACAATCATAACTGTGTAATTTTAATTACACTACCTCATCTGTCAGCATGATGCCAGTGAATCACATTCAGCCTCTTTGTACGTTACGTCATTGTTTTGGTCGATGCTAGCTCGCTCGCATCCCTATGGAGCGTGTGCACGAGAGTGAGCACGAGCAACAGGTAGCTGGCTGCAGTTCACTTAACGGCCACAGGTGTCATTAATAACAAGGGTTTCTGAATCTTACTGCACCTTTAAGTTTTAATTGAGGTGACATAAAGAGCACAGCTTTTTAAATGTAAATGCTTCTACAGATAAAATGTATTCTAAATAGGCATTCTAAACGCCACTAATCTGATTGGTCAAGAGTGCTTGGACAAAGTCTTTCTAGCAAATCAGTCCACTGTCGGCCATCTTTGGAACGCTGTTGGGAGGCTATTTCCAGTCATGCCAGAGCAGCTCCTATATACTTGAATGGGGGGACACCGAAATCTCAAAAGCGGTCGGTCAAGATTATGATCAAAGAACATATTTCAAATCAGCAATAAAATATGATAATATTGGAATAATAAATTGTGCTTCTTGACCTCCATATTACGCTAAAACACACAATTTTCACCTGTGCATTAGCGAGTTGATTGACAGGCGATGTCTGTATCTAAAAGGTGATGGGCTTTTTTATCTGTAAGGTGGGTCTTCTTTTGTACATCCGTTGACCGTTGGGCATGAGAGCTGCTTGGTTGGGCGTTCCAATTTCTCCCATTTATTTAAATAGAAGTGGCCCGTCTCTGCTAAATACTCTGTGGCTTGGATTACTCCACTTGCCTGTGTTTGTGGCACTTCAGTATGTGCGTTGCTCAGCAACACGCTTTGGCTTAAATTGAAAGTATTTTTTCGATCAGATCAGTTACCTGATGATAGTGTGTCGAAAATATTAGTTACTTGATATTTACTTCCTTTTAAAGAACTGTTGTATGTTTAGGCCTATAAACAACAGTTCAATAAACAAAAAAGTTATCACTAGTGCAAGGGTGCTGTTGTGTGTTGTTAATTGAGCAGACGTTTTCTCTACTTTCTATTAAGAATGTTAAGCGTTTTTTTTTTTTTTTCTCAATAATAACATTTGCTTTCGGCTGTAGTTTGAAGCTTCCTCATCTTCTCTCTGAACCCTGGCTCCCACCCTACACCTCAGGCCATCTTGCAGTTGCTTTCTTACCTACTGTTCTGCAGCTCCCTCTTGCTTGGAGAGCTCCTCCTGGAGACAAAAAGACAACAACACTGCTCAGTTGGCGGAAATAGTTCACCATGTTTATCAAATCTTCACCCCCACAGGTATTTACCAAAAAAATATATTTATAACACTACTAGACCTTTTGAATTATGAAGTCATGTATCAGTTCTTAATTTCAATCTATTAGTGTGCCATGCTCTTTGATATTTCAGACTCATATTCATGAATGAGTTTGTTCAGAATTACTAATGAAGCAGCTGGTAAGGGTTGCATGGCCGAGACTTAGGCTATTTCTTGTCATTTAAATGAACAGGAATGGAATTGGGAATGTTTAAGAAAACAAATGAAAATGCAGAAATTAGTTATTTTTGAAGAACATTCAGCTACTCTTGCTAGGCAATGTGTCAAATTCTTTAACAATGCAGGCCTTTCTCTTGCCTAAATGGCAAGAGCATAGGAGAGGAATATATTTGAGATGTTTTTGTTAAATAGTTTGTTTATTTTATTGATCTGTTTCAATGGATAGATTTTACACCTCTGTGTTCTCAGCTCATCCTGTCCATGATTGGGCAAGAAGCAAAATCACAATTAAAACACAAACAAAACATCAAAAAGTATACCAACTCCATGATGGCAACAGTGCATTTAGCAATTTAAATATTATGTCTGCATATCTATTGAACAATTATAGGCCTACAAATAATAATTATACAGTGCACCTCAAGACATCAATGCAAGTTAAATTTTTGTAGATGTAAAGGTTTAACTAATGATTAGCTTCCAAAAAGTGCATATGATTATTTTTGTCCTCACCGGTTTGACCAGGCCGGTGGATGCGACCACACTCTCCAGCCCCTCCACTGTCTTCTCTGACACCTGATTGGCTCCAGCCACAGTGGTCTCACTCACAAGATTCGCCTGCTCAGTTGTTTTCTGGGCAACTAGGGCAGATGAAAAATTAGTTGTGTTTTATAGTTTCATTTGGGACTTTTCTTAGATTAGGGTATTTAAGGAATTATTTATGTATTTTTCCTTTGTAAATAGATCAGTTTTTCTATTTGCTCTTTTTACCTGTGTTTACACTTGTCACAACACCTTCCTTTGTCTTTGTGCCTGTCAAAAATAAAAAGAAAGCTTTATTGCAAAGTTATATACTGAGGATGAAATTATATTGAGCTCTTGGTCAGGCATTCCTGTAAACAAATGCTTTTCCCACAATTTTATGATTATTCTAATGGTGTTCATTTTACAATATTTTTAGACATATGTCTGCTGCTCTAGTAATGCTCTCAACTCTGTCTCCTGTTCTTTCTGTTCTGTCCCGAGATCCATACACTTAATCTGCTGCACAACGACTTCTCTGGCAGAGCAAGGTCCAGCCGTGGCCAGTAAAATGACTCTGATCTACAGTCGGTCCACTGGCTGTGTTGATTGGCACCATTAAGTGCTATTAAGCCTAATACAGATCAGGAAACATCTATCCTACTCAGAGATGCTTCCTAAATGTTAACTCTGCTAACAGTGGAAAAACCCACTTTGGCCTCTGAAAGGCCCTGGTATCTCCAGCACTGAATCTCTGTCACACGAGTGGTCCAAATAACAAGTTCCTTCCCAGAACCTTTAAGCCCACCACAATGTGTTTTTAAAAGTGCCCCTCTTCAACATACACATATACTAAGAGAGAGAGAGAGACACACAGAGCTAAAACAAACACATCCTCTCAAGAGAGGCATTACATTGTCCTTGGTGTTCTGTACAAAGAGCTGATTTACTATCAAGACACATTCTTGAGGGCTCGTCTTGCAAAATGAATACAAAAGCCTGGAATTTTAAGTTATTGATGTCATAATAAAAAAAGATGGAAAATATTACCACTGCCCAACTGCTGCTGCAAAATGATGTCACTTCCAAGGACTCTGATTACATGCCAAGGCATAAAATGTCTCTATGGCTTCAACTCCACTGCTAAGGTTAAAAGGAGAAGACGGTGATGTTCTAAATATAGTTGCGCATAGATTATAGAGGAACCTGAGCCTGTTTGATATGAAAGATGTTATTTTGTTCTTATTCGTTTTCCACAGGGGGCACAGCATGTTTTCATAAATAATAAGATTTCACCATGATAAATTCATTTGTATTCTGTACATTTGTCTGGATTACATCATCTCTCTCTGTGCTCCAATCCCAATGGATTTATTGCAAACTCTAATTAATTTGGACAAACCTAACCCAGTTTTGTGATGAAATTGGTGTTACATAATGTGATAGAAATTAAAGTGCAGTTCTGTGTGAGCTCAGTGTGATCTATATGTTAAGATGATTTCAAATTAAAGATTTGAAAGGTTTGAGAATCATCCATTTATAATGAAAATGCATATGCAGCCAGGCATGTGAATTATTAGTATATAACTGTTCTATTTGCATTTGAGAGAGAAGTACAGTTTAGTGACACTTTAATACAGTAGATAGTAGTAAACTGACTTCTCTTTTGTGGCTTGAGATTTCTTTGGTATGTGTGGTGTGGAGTAAAGCTTTTACACTGTAAAATGTGGTTGTAAAGTGCAATTGTTTACTTAAAAATTTGATTCCTCATGACATGACCCCTTTAAGTAAACAATTGCACTTTACAACTACTTTTTACAGTGTAAAAGCTTTAATAAGTTTTGAGTTCTGAAATTTACAGTATGTTTTTATAGTAGAAAGGCAGAACTCAAAACTTATTCCGCAATGCAGTAAAAGCATTTTTTGAAACCAAGCTGCAAAAACACCTCGTTCTCTACTTCTGTGACTTCCCGCAGAATTCACGTAGGGTACATTAATTCACGACTGCCTCTACAGCGAAAAAACTTCAACACCTACTTTACATCATTGCACCCTTGGCCCCGCCCACCGGGGTTCAGTTTGTACTCGGATAGCCCTTTTCACTGACAGGGTTCGGGTGCGGGTGCGGGTTCCTGGCCCGGTGCGAATTCTCAAACTGTTCTATGCATTTCCAACGCAGAAAAGGCAGTTCTGGGGCCGAAAACCTGGTTCTGCATCGGCCCCAAAAGCTTGCTGGTCTCTATGCAGGAACCGATTACGTCCGGGGACTGGGGCGGGATAATGTTTCATCACCATGGTAAAGTTTCCCAAACAACAACAGTAGCTACTGTCTGCAGCAAGGAGTACTTCTTCCCTCTAACAACAATAAAAAACCCACAAAATTGTCAGACATCAAAAGTGTTCAGGTAACACGACGAAACAAGTGCTCTACTTGCGATATGGTATTTACAAAGATCCAAGATAAACTAGCACAAACTGCTCAACAAACAGTTCTTTTGCCCATCTGTTCTATATTCAGTTGTTGGTGTATGCAAACATGCACTAGATGGACGTCTTTGACCATTTTTAGCACATGATGATACTGTATGTGTGTGCGTCTTCATTGTGCTTTGAACTATGTTTGTGCGGTTTTTCGGCTCATATCAGCGTGGATTGCTTGTGAACCAGTCATACGATTCAGGCTTTGCAAAGGAACTGTTACTGAAGAATGGGGCAGTTAAAAATACTTGGACCCGATCACAAAACTGAGCAAACAGTTTAATTCATTAATATTTCAAATGTCATGACTGTTTGAGTTTATGGTGCTGTTGGGCTTACAATAAGTGAACAGTTTAATATATTTGGATGCAATGTGTTGGATATGTGTTGTGTAAACCCTGAAATTTATTTTTACAATGTTGTGGAGCTGGTTCATTTTCTTCCGATTGAGTTTCAAAAATGGTTGTATATAATATCTGAGGGGCTGCATGATGTTACCAATCAGAAAAGTGGGCGTTTATGTTGAAGTTTTAAGGGGACACTTAGGCCAAAACCAAGCATTTCAGACACAGGGCCAGAGACAGGGTGTTTTGGTACAAAAAAACTTTACTAACATTTTCAGTTAACCTCAGGTAAGATAATAAAATTATATAAAAAAAGAGTATGTCATGACCCTGTGGCATGGGGGGCGTGGTCATGTGTTGGTCTGCTGGAGCTACGGGGAAACCGGACACAGCCAGGAGTGGTGTCCAGTAACGGAGTTTGAGACACTGGTCTGGATCCCTGATGCTCCACAGGCTTCCCCCGATCGGGCAGGGGCATATTGGATACAGGTAAGGGTAAAAGGGGATACACATCAAGCTTTGGTGGATACAGGTTGTTCTCAAACCTCGATCCACGAACGCTTGGTGCAAGGCGGGGTATTGGATAAAAATAAACTGGTGAGGGTGAGGTGTGTGCATGGTGACATTCACAGGTATCCGGTAGTTACCATTGAGATATAATTCAGGGATTAATCCCCGCCTCACCCATCCACTAATTCTGGGAACCAATTGGCCCGGTTTTAAAAATCTATTGAGGGTAATATGTGTGGATGGCTCCTGCAAAGTAGTGGCGCGGGGTGTGACGTGCGATACTATGGCTGGTGAGGCGGTGCCAGGTCCGTCAACGTCGGCTCCGCATCAGGATAACGCAGACAAGGGAATTCCCGTTCTCAGGGGCTTCCCCGAGGGGGATTTCCCTCTGGAGCAGTCGCGTGACGAGTCCCTCAAGCACGCCTTCGGCCAAGTGAAAGTAATTGATGGTCAACAGCTCCAGCCCGGTGTTGCGCTCACATACCCGTACTTTTCTATTATTAAAGAGCGTTTGTATCGAGTGACGCAGGACACTCAAACCAAAGAGAAGGCAACTCAGCTGTTAGTACCAAAGAGCTGTCGGGAAACACTCTTCCAGGCGGCTCACTATAAACCAATGGCTGGCCACTTAGGTCACGAAAAGACTTTGAACCGTATAATGGCCCGTTTCTTTTGGCCGGGCATTCACAGGGACGTTTGCAAGTGGTGTGCAGCCTGCCGTGAATGTCAGTTGGTAAATCCACCGGCCACTCCAAAAGCGCCATTGCACCCATTGCCATTGATCGAGATCCCCTTCGAGAGAAATCTCGTCGGGCCGTTAGAATGGACTACACACGGACATTGCTTTGTATTAGTTCTAGTGGATTATGCAATGCGATATCTGGAAGCAGTGCCCCTGCGCAACATCTCAGCACGTAGTGTTGTGGAGGCACTCTTCAAAATTATCTCCCGAGTGGGGATTCCAAAGGAAATCCTCACTGATCAAGGCACAACATTCATGTCACGTAAACTACGTGAACTATACGAATTATTAGGCATTAAGTCGATTTGCACCAGCGTTTATCACCCGCAAAAATTTAATAAGACCTTAAAAAACATGATTCATTAGTTCGTACACAAAGATGCTAAAAACTGGGATAAGTGGCTTGAACCCCTGCTGTTTGCAGTACGAGAGGTCCCGCAAGCCTCCACCGGGTTTTCCCCATTTGAGCTACTGTATGGGCGCCAGCTGTGCGGCATGCTTGACATCATACAGGAAGCTTGGGAGGAAGGACCTTCGAATAGTAAAAATCAAATGCAATACATTCTTGACCTTAGAGCAAAACTCAACACTTTGGGGCAGGTAACACAGGAGAATTTGCTCCAAGCGTAAGAACATCAACGCCGACTGTACGACAGGGACACTCGACTATGAGAATATGCACAGGGAGATAAAGTGCTTGTATTGCTGCCCACCTCGAGCTCCAAATTACTCGCCAAATGGCAAGGACCCTTTGAGGTCACACGACGAGTCGGAGATCTCAATTATGAGGTTAGGTGAACAGATAGGAGAGGGGCACGTCAAACCTACCACCTCAACCTCCTCAAATCATGGAGGGAGGCGGTACATGTTGCCTTGGCGACATTAGTTCCAGAGAGGGTGGAGCTCGGGCCGGAGGTATTTCCCAAATCAAGTTCATTCACCCCAGTCCCTTGCGGAGACCACCTCTCGCTGTTGCAGCTTACAGATATTGCCAGGTTGTAAGCGGAGTTCACAGACATATTTTCACCCCTAACTGGTCGTACGAAACCTCAAAAAGCACCACACTGAGTGGTGGTTCGTAGCCGCCCCTATCGTCTTCCTGAACACAAGAAAAAGATTGTTCAGGAAGAATTAGAGGCAATGCTTGAAATGCGCGTAATACAAGAGTCACACAGCGATTGGGCCAGCCCGGTAGTTTTGGTACCGAAGAGCGACGGATTGATCCGCTTCTGTGTTGACTACCGGAAAGTGAATGCGGTGTCCAAATTTTATGCTTATCCAATGCCGCGCATTGACGAGTTGCTCGATTGGTTGGGTGCGGCTCAATTTTACTCTACGCTGGACCTAACGAAAGGTTATTTGCAGATCCCTTTAACGCCAGTTTCCCGAGAGAAGATGGCTTTTTCCACACTGTTCGGATTACACCAAATGTGACTCTTTCATTCGGTTTGTTCAGAGCCCCAGCCACATTTCAGCGCCTTATGGACAAGGTCCTCAGACCACACACAGCACATGCTGCCGCATATCTAGATGACATCATTTATAGTAATGATTGGCAGCAAAATATGCAACATCTGTGGGCAGTCCTGAGAGCGCTGAGACAGGCGGGACTCACGGCCAACCCGAAGGAGTGCGCAATTGGGCGGGTGGAAGTTAGGTATCTGGGGTTCCACTTGGGTCACAGGCAGGCGCATCCACAGATTGAAAAAACCGCAGTGATCGCAGCCTGCCCGGCGCACAAGACCAAAAAGGGGGTAAGGCAGTTTTTGGGGCTGGCTGGCTACTACCGAAGGTTTGTTACTAGTTATTCTTATGTCACCAGCCCGCAGACTGACCTTACTATAAAGGGGGCTCCCGATCCGGTCCAGGGGACAGAGTCATGCCAACAGGCCTTCCTTAAGGTAAAGTACGCACTGTGTGGGGGGCTGCTTTTACATGCACCTGATTGCTCTCTCCCCTTTATTTTGCAGACTGATGCATCTGACAGGGGGCGGGGTGCGGTGCTCTCGCAGGAGGTGGGAGGGGAGGAACGGCCAGTGCTATTTATTAGTCGCAAGCTCTCCTTCAGGGAGACAAAATATAGTACCATCGAGAAGGAGTGTCTTGCGATTAAGTGGGCTGTTCTGACCCTCCTCTACTACCTGCTGGGGGGGAGCCTTTGCCCTCTGTTCCAATCACGCTCCTCTGCAGTGGCTCCACTGTATGAAGGATACTAACGCGCGGATCACCCGTTGGTACCTGGCTCTTCAGCCCTTTAAATTCAAGGTGGTCCACAGACCGGGGAGTAGGCAGGCCGGTTGTTGCCCCGGCCTGAGTCAGCGGTGGGGGCATGTGGCATGGGGGGCGTGGTCATGTGTCGGTCTGTGGGAGAGAGAGAGAGGTAAGGCTCGTCACCTGGTTCATAATTATCTCTAATACCTGTCTCTCATTATAGTGATGGCGGAGGGAGACTTAAAAAGGCACGCCAGAGCATCAGAGAGAGAGAGAGTGACCAACTACCCTACAGCCAAACACAGAGTTTTTTGCCTTTATTTTGGAAACCATTTAGCTTGTGTTGACGGTTACCATCAAAAGTGAACATTAAGAGACTGACCTTGAATCTGCTTCGTTGTCTCCTGACTCCTCCATTGCCCGAACTAAGAGATCTGCTACAGACCCCTTTAAGGATTTATTTTGTACTTGGTCTAAACCTTAAAATGATCTTGTTGGTGTAACCTAATGTAGTCAGCAGCATGAAAAAAGCAGTTAATGTAGATGTTTCCACACAAAGCGTATTTTTAGGTTACCTGCCCAAATGTTTTTTTTTTTTTTCCCTAGCTGCAAAACAGGCTCTGAACCCCAGATCACACACACATCCCTCCCCTCCTCTCAATTCACGCCATCAGCCTAACCTCTAATCTGTAACCTCATCTGTCTCCCCATATGATGATGAATGTCTATATGTGAGCATTCACACTTAAAGGCACACCCTTTTTGACTCACTCAAGCACAGACATACACACAAACATTAACATACACACTTTGTAGGCTTTGCAGCTGTGGCTTTCTTATGACGATGTGCTCCACAACATGTGTTTGTCCAGTTCAAGAACAAACAGCATCAATAAAACTGCATGTTATAGCACTCCCAACACATACACGCATGTCTGGCATCTCCTATAGCTCTGACAGCATGCTCCAGTGATTTGACAGTTTGTTTCTTGTTAAAGCTGTCCCTCCTTCCTCTGATACAGAGGGCAGTTTACATCAAGCTCTTAAGCAGTTTGAAAGAAGAGATATTGTTTTTCCCCCATGCCATACTGGCCGGCACCTATCACTGGTGTGTACACACACTAAGAGCAATTACGAATCATAAAAGATTGTGTATTGACCTGGGCGGACCCTGGTCTCTGTGGACTGGGATGCGAAGTGGACTGAAAGGAAATGGGATTACAGTGGTAATGCCTCAATGAGCATAGTCTTAAGAAGCAAAACCAGAGAGAAAACATGTATTTTCAAAGAAAATTTTACAATTAATGCTATATAGTCTGACTAGGCATGTCACATATATTTCAGACTCTGGCTTTAAAATTTAGGAACACAATAAGTAAATTACACACTAGCTATTGCCATTGTCTGATTTGCAATGTAATAAAAAAATGTAATCATGTAATCTAGGGGTGTAAAATTGCATCTGACAAAGAAATTGCGATGTATCAACATCGGAAATAAAAAATCTATTACCATTACAATATTAATTCACAATGTGATACAGATGCCATCTCAGATAACACAAGCCTTCCTGCCACAGGTGTGGAGCACACGAGATTGATGGGGAAAAGTAATCCTAATGTACTGTAATCCATAAAAAGGAACTAATCTGATTACACACAATTTAATACGTAATCTAATTACAAGTGCTTCATTTTTGTAATTCTATTACATAATCCAAATTACATGTAATATACAGTGTGTTACTATATTTAATCAGATTGTAACAGAAACACTAATGTAAAGTATGTCATATCTTACATATATCATCCCACAAGCTAGTTAACAGATCCTTTAAACAAGTAGTGTTGGTAACATGATAATCAAATGGATTTTATGGATTTAAAATAAACACACTGGGCTTTTCTATTTTTGTCTTATTGAAAGCACCTGATCATTCATATTGATTGCATCCTGTATAATTATTGCCCTTCCAGAAAGTGCTTCCTTCCACTTGTCCTTCACTTCTGTCTTTCATTTTCTCTTTCTTTCCCCCTCTTTCTTCCCCGCCCATTCCTGACAGTAAGTAAAAACACAGAAAGCCACAAAATGCCATGATGAAGACACAAGGAACCACGTGAGGGGCTTTTCTCTTTCTATGCTGCTCAGTTCAAGCAGATGAATTTGTGATCTGATATCAGGAGACAGGCAGGTGGATAGTGCTGGTATGTCTTGAACGCTCAGTGATGTTCACTTACTGTGGCAAGGTGGCTGAGCACAGCGTCACATGTAATAATGGACTCATGCCCCACATTTTTCCTCATTGCCCTGGTTTTCCTTCCCTTTTTGGGACTGTTATCATCAGTGCCTAATCATTCAGCAATCTAAGATCAAAAACTGATGTTTTGTCTTTTTAACAACATATCATAAGCAAAAACAGTATTTACTGCTTAGTATAATGACTTTTGTATTTATGTATCATTTAAAAAGTGTAAATGTTGCTTCTTGATAACTTCCTTTCTGGAATATATTTCCTTAAAGGGATAGTTCACCCAAAAATTAAAATTCTCTCATCATTTACTTACCCTCATGCCATCCCAGATGTGTATGACTTTCTTTCTTCTGCTGAACACAAATGAAGATTTTTAAAATGGACATAAATATTGATCTGTCTCTCACTCACAGTTATCATATGGCTTTTGAAGATAAAGATTTAATCACTGGAGCCTTATGGATTACTTTTGTGCTGCGTTTATGTGCAGTTTGGAGCACTTCAAATTTTTGAGACACATTCATTTGCATTGTATGGACCTACAGACCTGAAATATTCTCCTAAAGATTCTTTGTTGTGTTCAGCAGAAGAAAGAAAGTAATATATACCTGGGATGGCATGAAAGTGAGTAAATGATGATAGAATTTTTATTTTTGGATGAACTATCCCTTTAAGCACATCACTTGATCTTGAGATTTGACCATTTTGAATATATGCTGTTTAAAACCCTCAGTATTTCAATTACGCAAAATTACCTTTAAATCTATTCCTTTTTGAGACACTATTAAAAATAATATATATAAAAAAATTACTGAATTAATATCATGCCTGGTGTACCTAATCTGTCTCCCTTTTCTCTCTTGGATTTGCACTTACCCACATACATGACCCCCTCCTTGGTTTTGGCAGCTGCCTCCTCCACCCCGGCTTTGGTTTTCTCAGCAGCAGCCACCACTCCCTCCTTAGCAATGGAGAATCCCTTCTTTAGAACATCCATGCTGGAGCTCTGAGCTGGATTTTATGTCCTTTAGCTGGAACTGCCTCTTGTCTTATAGCTGGTGGATGAAATTGTGTGTGCGTAGCTCTGTGCTTGCCAGTGTGTTAAGTGCGTCTGCCCGACTGTGTGTCGGCTGTTGGTGTGTGTGCAGCTCCTTTGAGAGTGGGATGGGCACTGAGTGCTCAGACAGATTGGGACACCCTTAACAAGAGGAAATGTCAAGAGGATGGGCAAGAAAGAATAGAGACAGAGAGAGATATATATAAGTGGTATAATAACAAGGGGGTGAAAGGAATGCCGGGAAATGGAATCCACAAGAAAAAAAAGTGTTTTCACTTTGCCCTGTTTTCTGCAGCCACCCATAATAAATGAGATTCACATACTGCTAGATTAAATGGTTAATGCTCAAATACAGCATTAGCACACAGCTTCATAAAACTAATAAACAACCTCTTCCCTTGATCCTTCCTGAATATATGCACATGAACCACAACACTCACTTAATTAAATATGAAATATTAGAATTGGATGGATATTTAAAGAGTTACACAAAAATGAAAATTCTCTCATCTGTTACTCATCTTCATGCCATTCCAAACCCATACGAATTTCTTTCTTTCCACTTTGTACAGTGAAAGTGAACGGTGACTGAGGTTAAGTCATAAATTCTGCGTCTATGTTTGTGTACTATGGAAGAGAGAAAGTCATACGGGTTTGGAACAAAATGAGGATGAGTAAATTATTACATAATTTTCAGTTTTGGGTGAACTATTTCTTGAAAACAAGATACATTTATTTGAAAAGCAAAGTTATATAAGCTCTTGCAAAATGTATGTATGCTTTTTAAAAAAAATTTATCCCCTTTTCTCCCCAATTTGGAATGCCCAATTCCCACAACTTAGTAGGTCCTCGTGGTGGCGTAGTTACTCACCTCAATCCGGGTGGCGGAGGACAAGTCTCAGTTGCTTCTGAGACCGTCAATCCGCACATCTTATCACGTGGCTCATTGTGCATGACACCGCGGAGACTCCCAGAATGTGGAGGCTCATGCTGCTCTCCGTGATCCACGCACAACTTACCTCACGCCCCATTGAGAGCGAGAACCACTAATCGCGACTACGAGGAGGTTACCCCATGTGACTCTACCCTCCCTAGCAACTGGGCCAGTTTGTTTGCTTAGGAGACCTGGCTGGAGTCACTCAGCACACCCTGGATTCAAACTCGCGACTCTAGGGGTGGTAGTCAGCGTCAATACTCGCTGAGCTACCCAGGCCACAAATGTATTTATGCTTAAAACAAGAATAACTATTCACTGATTTAACAACTGTCCCTTTAATATTAACCCTATAAAACTAAGCAGGCTCCACTCTGACTTATGCTCCAATGACAATGCACTTGAGGATCCCAGAGCATGTCATATTCATCAAATAAAATTTGAATTTGATGAATATATGTCTTTTCTGTAATCTAATATTGATCCTCTTCAGTGTAGACCATCCCTTTGTGGACCACTGCATAAGTAGCAAATATCTTGATATGAGCTTAATATAATCACACTGGCGCACAGTATACTGTATAAGGAAATTTGTTTTTTCATCATAAATGTACATCTTGTTATCTAATTCAAAAGGAACACGCATGGATAGTTCTTATATTTTTATTAGGTTAAATCCTTCTGTGAGCTGGTGCATGTAGATCTCACTGATTCAGGCATGCTCTATTCTGATGTCCTGCGGTCCTGTCACCACTTAGCGACATTTATTGTACAATGTAAAAAGTGAAAACATGCGGTGGTTAAGGAGCTATTTCTACCTGATCTGAAACTTAAAATGACCTTTTATGTAATCAGGTTGAATCTGTATGATACCTGAAGAAAGCTGTTAGCATTCCCATTCATCTCAATAGCAGTTTCCCAGCTGGCACATGACAATTTTTTAGGTTACCTGACTAATTTATTATTTTTTTTGTGATGGTTGTGATTAGGTGTTGCATAGATTAGTCACTATAACTAATGTAGTCAACACTGTCAGCCTGATGTTGGCTTGTCGCTTTCCACGTGAATTACAAAACGTATCTGTAGGAAATACAGCTGGTGGCAGATTTCCGAAACGTAGGACGAAGGGAAGACTCATTTATATTAATGAGAAAATTTCTACATAATTTGTTAGGTTTAGGTTTAGGGGTTGGGTTATAGTTTTTCTGACCAACCAGGTAGCACTTTCCTGATGAATATTACTGAATCATCCAATCAGTTTTCGCTTTACTAATAAATATAAATGACTCTTCCCCTGCCATCCCGCATTTCTGAAACTTGCCAGTGGTAGTTCACTGAAAGTGCAAAGTGGCTTAAATGTACTTTATATAAAGATGACACGTATGCTACAGTAACCTCCAATATATGTAAAGTGGCCTTTAAATATAACAGAAATACTAGTGCAATGCAAAATTATTTAAAAGGCACCCGCTAGCGCTAGTTTGTGCAACTATTAAAAATCAGTAGTCATACAACCCCTAGTGGTGATGGGGGTTCAACAGATTCATCTGGTTATATATGCCTTTATAATGACAGAGAAGTTTAAAGAGGAGTGCTCATATAGGCTTATGAATTGGCATACAGTGATTTTTAGCATGAGAATGGACACCTTGCACTGATGACAGTATAAATGTAATAGTTGTAAGTTATCATTCATCCAGACATAAAAGCAAAAGGAATCTTCTTGCATGGTTATACCATAAAGACTGCTAAACAATTCCTCCTGTTATGCAGCACAGTTGCTGACGGAACTCGCTTAGCAGAAATAACGTCTGGTCACCAATAGTCACATGACCTTGTTATCCACCTCCATGATGACGTCCTGTCCAAGCTAACTAGATGATCTCCACAGTATGTCTAAATATAACACTTTGCATTTCTCACGGCAATGAGAGAATGTAATCTAATACTGGATGCTTGGAACTCAGCGCTATCAGGTCGATATACATGCAGGCATGTGGCAAAAATTGAGGCCCGGGGCAGAGCTGCATGATCGGTGCTTTGTACTAATCATCAAGATGTTGAGAGAACCATGTTAAATATCACATCCACACTCACCCAAATCACTTTCAAAGTTATATGATATCCAAAGCATATGTAAAAATCTGTCAAATAGAACTGCTGTTTGTTGGTGGACTCTCTCTAATTTGTGTTCAGAGTCAGAACTAATTTAACATAACTCATCAGCTGACAAAAAAAGCCTTTTTATGTTTAAAAGCTTGAGTGTTCCACATCCAGTGATGCAGAGTTATATTGACTGCATAAAAAAAAAAAGAATGAAGCATTGGATCTACTTGTTTACAAGTACCCAACACACATTTGAAACTAGACCAAAGGTTGAAAGGCCTTTCATTCTGAAATTCATTTGCCTTATTTGCCCACTTTGTTTCTTATACGTTTTCTTTATTCATAGTCACATTTCTGCTTCTCTTTCTCTTATTCTATCTACTGCCTGAAACAGGAGTCATTGTGGCTTATAAAACTGATCAGCTGACTGTGGTTACTGTGTGATGAAGCAACCAGCCCTTATGTGCTTTAGAGCTGCTTTGAGATTGTGATTCAGGGAAAAATCCCATCTGTTTTCATACCACATTTCACATTCATTTGTATTGTAGCTACAATTTACTGCAACTTGCAGGCCTTTCATGACACATTAAAACAATGACAGTTTTCTCCTATACAGTATCTCTATCATGACATTCACATGTTGTCACACATAGAGCTTTTATGTTAGCCTAGATAAAAGCTAATACTTTAGACATAATAATTTCATTAGTTCAGCAGAATTGCTTTTAAAATCATATTTATCAAGTACATTTAAAACTTTACAAATTATACAATATGAACAAGTATTAACAAGTGTAAATAATTTTTGCAAAATGATAGTACTATAGGTGGCAGTACAGAGGTGGATTGTCCCCTGTAAAGTTGCCAGCTTTTTACCAGCCAAATACGGCACATTCCAGCTTTAAATACGGATTTTTTTTTTTTCCCCAGTGGGGCTCCGGCATGAGACGCTGCACAACAGTTAAAAAGGTCCAACTAGAGCTTGTTTACATTGAAAATCTATTGAAAATAAGCGCAGACGGATGCAAAAATGCAACTGCTTTAATACAACGACCAGGAAGAACCAAATTTCTAGCAATTTTCACTTTTAATAAACACTTTTTGCCAGAGGAAAAAAGCTGCAATCAATGGAGACAGTATTTTTCTGTCAAGCGTTTTCTTCCCCATAATTAATCTTAATTAAGCCTTTTCCTTTTTAATGCTCAATGAGTCAGCTTTCTGTTTAAAATTGGGGTCATCCATATATAGACAGTATATGACTAATGTGGCAAAAATAGTATTTTATATTTAGTATAATAATTGATTTTTATGGGAGAGAAAACGCTTAACATGAAATAGTGTATTTCTCCTTGGATTATGGTGCTATTGTTTTGGCAGTAAATAGTGTTTATCACAAGGGAAATCACATTTATCTATTTTTTTACGATACCTGTACTGTACTTTTAAAAAAGTGCTGCAGTTTTTCTCTCCGTCAGCTGAACATTTAGCTGAACATCTCTTCCAGAACGAGCACTGACATATGAATGTAATGTAATGTCATGAATTACTGGGGTTTTTGGAATCACAATAGTGAGAAACAATTATCATGCACTCGAATGCTATATTTTTGACAAAATTAACCTGCTTCTGGTTGAAAACACAACAGAAAACGTGCACTGATTGTCACTGATCTTTCCTCCGGCCACTTCTGTCAAGTGTTGTGTCCATGTAACATTGAACAGCCGATATATCTCACACAACTCACGTGATAGGTGTGTGTTTCAGGTCCATTTTCTCGATTTGTAAAACATTCTTGGCAGTTTGGGTGTTAGAAACTAAAATATGGGACAAACAGAATCACATATTGATTTCATATGGTATGCAACTTTGTTCCCTTAAAAACGGAACAGTTCCGTATTATACGGGATGGTTAGTCCCCTGTGTTTTGCTAAAAGGGAGTCAAATTTTCGCTCAAACAGATGAGGTTGTAAAGTTAATGCTCAATCAAGTTTTAAATCAACAAAACCTACTCCTTACCCAAAACCTTGAACCTAAACCTAACCTGATAGTGCCATAAAAAGCAAATATGAGATGAAAAATGCAATTGCTCCTGCAGCCACATCATTTTGTGGTGCTTCTATGACACTTACGGCTCACGTTTTGACTCACACGCTCTTCAGGACCCTTACCCTTTGCATTGCAAGTTCAACGCTCAATCTGTTTAACTACCGCACAATTACATCATGCTCAAACAAGTTTGTAAATGTAGTTGGTGAAATAAGGCAAATGTAAAAATGTATCGCCTTACAAGTCATGCACTATAATAAAAGAGTTTTGATAAGATAGGCATTGTGTGAGGAACAGGGCAAAAAGTATTTTTTTTATGATTATAATAATTGATAATCTGCTGATTCACTCGTGGTTTGTGTTGCTGTTTAAGTGCCAATAGTGTTCGTTTCACTAGAAACTGTTGCAATACATACAACAAGCCACGTGAAAATCATTATGCAAAAATTTTGGTATAGTAACGTGATTCTTCTGAGACCAGGTTGCACAAAAAGTGTTATGGAATAACCATGGTTTTGTGAACTTTATATCATGGGTGTACTTTGGAGCACATTAGAGTACCATTTAAATATCATAGTATATGAATATGGTAATATTCAGTACCATGGTATATAGCAAAGTACGTTAATATTATGTTTTGATGCCATGATGACTGTACAATGGTACTGCCAAAGGACTGTTTTGTATGGCAGTAAGAGACACAGAACTTGCCACTTTTATTATGATGTGTAAAGGACACATTCGTTGTTATAGCTGAATTGTAAATGAAGCAAGGCCATTTTTCAAGCCTCTCTTTAAATACTTCGCAGCTAAAGAGCTCACACACATACTTCCTAAACAGAGTATGTTAGTGACTTTGAGAAGCTATTGCAACAAAAATGTTTTCAATAGAATCTAAGGAATTTGTTCAAAGGTGAAAACTTAACTGTGGAAAAACACTTTCTCTATGCATCTCAAAGTATGCAGTTCTTGCTTCAAGCACTTTGAGTGAAAGATAGTTCACCACCCGAAATTCTCATTATGACACCAGCTAGCTTAAAGAATTTCTAATTGTTTACTGAAATGTAGGGAACCAATTTGCACAAAGGTGCTAAATGACACAGAAGGTGGAGACAGTTACAAGCCATGCTCAATTACCTGTCAATGTTATTGGCAACTGTACCAACAACAGCTACCAAGTCTCCTGAT
The DNA here is from genome assembly GCF_019703515.2 of Myxocyprinus asiaticus. Lineage (NCBI taxonomy): Eukaryota > Metazoa > Chordata > Actinopteri > Cypriniformes > Catostomidae > Myxocyprinus > Myxocyprinus asiaticus. The sequence continues at coordinate 25,662,731 of NC_059364.1, forward strand.
TGTGTACCATCAGTGTTTTTCCTGACCGCACTGGAGCTAATGGACTGATACTGGTTAAATAATTCACTTTAACTGCATAAAAATATAATTGACATTTGCACATACTGGGAGTATCTTTGGTCAAACTGTGAGTCAGAACTAAAATGGCTCTATTATCAACACTTTCCAAAACAAAAATACATGATTTGGTAAGTGAGGTCTTTAATAATGTCATTCCTCATCTATTAGAACATGCACCAACACATCAGTGTATCTGCTTACCAAAATACTTTATTACACAGCTCTCTTGCAATACTTGATTCTGATATTCATATTTAAATATTTTGATATAATGACAGATAAACTGTACATTGGATCATTGTCCCAGGTAACTGGCTTTCTACATACTGGCAGTACTTTCAAGACTTTCATATCAAAGCAAGGTAGAATAGCTAATTGGTGCCATCTTGCAATTCAAAATGGTTAGCTACAGGGGCGTAGATTCCTTAGGGGATAGGATAGGATATCCCCCCCCCCCCCCCGTGTAATCAAATCAAGCAAGTAACAATCAATATTTATACCATGATCAATGGAAACATGAGAAATGCTTCATGCTGCAACCCCCCAATGTTCAAGCCAAGTCTACGCCCTTGGTTAGCTACTGACTGTAGGGATGGGCAGATCGATAGGGATGGGCAGATTGATCCTAAAGTATCAATACTTGTGATAATGATGTTGAAACGAGAATATCGATCCTCACATAAAATATTGATTTTTACATTTTTTTTTTTTTTTACTAGTGATATTTAGTCACCATGAAAATGAATGCATATCATAAGCTCCAAGGTAAAAAAAAAGACATATATATTAGCAATGATAGGAACTATTTGTTTTTTGCTCCTCTTAACATGAGAAATGCTGAAAGACACAAGCAAAGACAGCAGTCGAGCCACCTTTTTCACAGGCTGTCATGCCACATTTCTGCCTTATTTGGCAGCTTAAACCTAGAATTTTTTTTTGTTTTTATATTTGCTCATTTTCAATTATTTTGTGTAAATATCACACAAATTTTATAGCATTATGCTTTGTATTATATTACCCTGGAATAAGTTTTAAAAAGCGAGTTACCACAGCTGTGATTAGGTTACTAATTCAGCTGCTAAGAGGGAGTGACAAATAATTTGGCACCTTTCTCTCTTCTGACTGCTGATCATCCTGTCTGGGTTTATTGTCTGGTATATCTGAAGCAATAGGAACAGAAACAAGAAGGTCAGAAACACAGAATGATTTGGTGTTTATGGCATATTCTGCAAAGTATATCAACAATTGCTGTTTTGCATAAACTAAAGATTGTCGAAGAGGTAGGCTACAACTGATCTCCCAAACTCACTCCTACTATCTCCAGCAGCAGGAAGAGCCAGAAGTGTGTTTGAGTTCTGCTGGAGGCTCAAAGTCTCAGAACTGGTGTAAGCTGGGACAAAAGAAACTTGTTACAAAGACTCTCTGATTTTAGAAGTGTGCTCATGACATTTAAATTGTCACCAGCTTAGTGAGAGAAAAAAGATATAAGCCTCAGGGATTTCAGGGATTCTGTTTTCCATTCCATACCTTGTCTCCAGGTGTGCTATCACCCTCAACTCCCATGGACAATAGCTATTGCTGCTGTATCTGACAATGACTGTATCCAAAACCTGAAAAATGCAGGAAGGTAGAAAGCCATCATGGCACGTCCGAATCCAGTGTTTCCGTAAAATCCTGTCAACTTTTTGAAGGCATAGATGTGTCCTTCGCTACTTACAGTATGATATACCACAATCCTGTGCAAGCAGTTTTTGCGGTTGGTTAAATGAATAAAAATGGTACCTGATGGAGCGGTTGAAAGCAGTGTACCTGCATACTAAATCACTTATTGACTGGAGTGGGTACCAAGTAGGACTGGGTAAAAATATTTATTTTCCAATGCGTCGCGATCTTCATTTGAACGATCTCGATTCTTAAATCCCAAGAATGATCTTTTACTCTATGCATCAACCCTCTACAATGCAAGTAAATAACTCGCATATGTGACAACATTTCGTGCTATGGGACTAATTTTTAGCTCTCACTCACAAGTGATTAAGTAGTATAGTGGTGAAGAAGTTTAGCACAGTGATCCTTCACAACATGTTGAGAGTAAAAGTTTGGTTTGACTTGTTCTGTGTGTTGTGTGTCCCAAGACGAGACCAGCAATCCATTTGTCATCGAATAATGTCTCTTTTAATACCCTTTCTGTTGTTTACAGTCAGTATTATAAACAACATAAACATTTAATTCTAATCACACATAGCACTGATGCAGTTAAGAAGCCATTCGACTTTACTCCCATTAATGTGCGCTTAACTGAAACATCTTTATGATGCTTGCTGAACGGCCGCTTTTCTTAAAGAAACAGTACCGTTTTAGCACGTGTTCTACAAATCAATGTAAATACTTGTAAATAGCACAAATTATGAATGTAAAAAATAAACGAATAAAATATATGTATGCATGGATTGTACATTCTCAAAAAGCTAAAATGTGACCAAAATGATGAAAAACTAATAATAAAATCTTTATTTATGTTAATTTAAAATTTATATTTTCAAAATGTACCTAGTTAGAAGGTCCCCTGTATAATTAACAGCATTAAAAGGAGAGATAATGTCTGTCATATGGAAGCGAAAAGAAGATTGTAACTGAAATATAACCATATGAATCATAACCGAATCTGGAAATCTGTATCAATACCCAGTCCTAGTAGCAAGGCAGCTGCCTTCAGTTGTGGACACAGCCAATTGCTCAGCCTTCTCTTGACAAGGCAACTAGTTAGAGGATTTGAGGGTATACTGTGATGAATATATCAGATCATTCTCAATCCATTTCAGTATGAATGTTGGACTTATGGTAATTTTAACTTTACAAATATTTGTTAACTAGAATATGTATTCCCATTTGGTAGGCAAGCAGTATTTCAAGAGTAGCCTATTTTTGGAGCTGTACATGCTTTCACTTTATGCTATGCTGCTGCCATCTACTGGTACTTCATCTACTGAGTAACACCTGCTTGGCATCTCTGACCTACATATCATAGTCTGTGTAAACTTAGCTATCTAAATGGGATCATAGACTTCTATTGTTTTTATAATAAAGCTAATTATATTTACTGTTGACTAATCCCTAAAAGAAAACATTTAGCATATTTAAAATGAAAAAAGAAAGAAAAACATTTATGTATAGATCGTTTTACCAAATTAAAACATTCCAAAATGTCCCCATAGGGAGGTTTTGTCAAATTTTACAGTAGCTCACTTAACTATAGTGTACTGTATGCACACACACACACACACACACACACACAAAATGTCTCTGCATGATATAAAAGTCTTTTCTCACAATGAGCTCTAGACAAACTTAGGTCTGTTAAAAAAAACAAAAAAAAACACTTTAAGTATGGTAAGAATGGAAACTCTACTGTTTCAACTACAACACTGTTTCATCTTTTGTCTGAACAGCAAACGTCATAAATCCTCATTTTCTCATTTACTACTGCCAATGTACAGCCTCCCAGAGTATATGTGAGAGACAAAGAGAAAAAGATCAAGGACAGAGAAGATGCAGAAGAGTTTGCCTTACAGGATGTCATCTTGAACAGAGTACTTTTTCTCATAAATACCAATGCTCTTTTATCTTGCAGTAATATACTTTTTAAATTATCACATTCAGCTTTAATATTCCTTTCCTGAGCTACGTAGCCCAGAGTGAGAAAGGAGCAGCAAGATGGTAAGAAGTGATAGGAGTGTAAAAATCCTAGTGACCAGCCAAGAAAAATTGACTACTTCCTCACTGGTTGTACAGACAAGTGTGTGTGTGTGTGTGTGTTCTAAAAGCATGCCCAGCACCTCTGAGCTTGTAAGCCTGAGAGCTGACCAGCCTTATTGTTCCAAGCTCTGCAACCTTTCCATAGGGAGTAAGCTGGAGTTGGGTGGGGGCTTCATTTCCGAGGATTGTTGGAGGTCTTTGAAACCATCAAGAGGAAGGAGGGGAGAAGGAGGGGTACATGGGGAACCGAGGGGAGTGGACTGACTGACAGGAGATGGGAGGGAGCTAGAGGATCATTTGCGAGATGGGGGGTGGAGAGTTTCTATATGGAACAACAGCTTTAAAACAACTTGTTATCCCGTCACAGCCTTGTGCATTGTAGCAGTTTATTTTGTGTTTACAGACATGGTGATGCTGAGGTTGGCAGTACTGCTCCTGGCGCTGCTTCTTGCAGCACGCTGTGAAGTCAGAGCCAGGGACCCAGAGGTAGAGGATGAAGAAGAGTTGAAGGACATATCGCATGATGGTGGATGGGGGCATGGAGTTCCCTTGGTAGGGTTTGGAGCACAGCAGAGCCCTGAAGTCTATGGAGCTCCTCATTATCCTATCGGTAATGGACACAAAGATCCCAGCCATGGACATCCCTCTTCAGATGTGCCCGAGGGAGCAGGGGATCCATCATCTGAAACTGGGACCAAGGGCTCTGTACTACGCACTGGGTAAATGTTGCCATTCCTCATCCTTTAATATAAAATCAGTTAAGCTGATAGTCCACTCAAAAATTAAAATTCTGTCATCATTTATTTACTCTCATGTTGTTCCAAACCAGTATGAAAAGGCAGAATGTTAGAAACTGAAACACTGCAAAAAATTATTATCTTTAAAAGAGTTTTTTTTCTTGTTTTCCAGGTGAAATACCTTAAACATTCTTAAAACAAGATATATAACTGACATAAGACATTTAGTCTTGTTTTGTTCTTGTTCTAACTAAGTTTAGTAAGGTTTATGCTTAAAACAAAGAAAAACTATTTGCCAATGGGGAAAGAAAAATAAGTGTAATTCAAAGGGAAAACAAGCTTATTTTTCTTTCCCCTTTGGAAGATGTTTGAAGCATGAAGTTCACTTTAAATCTTATCCCACTTTGCTTTTCAAGTAAATATATCTTGTTTCAAGAATTTTCAAGAATTTTTACTGGAAAACAGGACAAAAATACTAAGAAAATAATTTTTGCAGTAGTTCACTTCCATATGCTACTATTTCGTCTTTTTTTCATACAATAAAAGTGAATTAGACTGAGGCTAACATTCTGCCTAACATCTCCTTTTGTATTCCTCGGACGAAAGAAAGTCATAAGGGTTTGGAACGACATGAGTGTGAGTACATGAGGACATCATTTTCATTTTTGGGTTCTCTAAGTGAGTCTGGGATTCATTCATCATCCTTGCTTCATTTGATTCACACATGCAAATATGATTTCATAATACAAAGTTATTTTCCTGAGGTTTCAGCCATGAGGAACTATATGTTTAGGGTAGAAAACATAGAGGGTCGCTCATGAGCTGCCTCATTAGATGCATGTCATAAAAAACTTAGTTAACATGGTTTTGGAGCTCATTATTTGTGTTGGGGAGCCACCCAGGTTGAAGCAGAGCAGAAGCTTGTGAAGCAATAGCTATAAAAACAAAGTCAAGCAGGGTTCCTCTCCATTAAATCAAACCCCTCTTGTCTGACCTCCTCAAGTTTCTTATCTCCTCCATCTCTTTTGAAATCAATGTAGTTGATGTGGAAACTAAACATAGGAAAAGAGTTTCAGCAAACATTTAGAAGTACCCATGTTGCTGAAGAAGTTGTGTACTCAAACACATCTCCTCTGACCCCACATCTCCTCAAAGTGTCAGGAGTGCCCATATGTTTTCTCTTAGCTCTGGCTAATCCATAGTAATTCACGCTAATTACCTGGAACACATACTGTAGGAGCTGAGTGTTTCCTGCACTTTGAGATCAGCCTCAGTTTAATCTTTGCATGAGAGCTGGGTGACTGTGTCACTCATTACCTCAAGCTAGACGCATACATTACACCTCAAATTGCTCAGCAGCATGCTTGAACCTTTGATAACAACCTTCCCTAGAGATCAACCCTGAACAGAAAGGTTCTCTAAGTGTTATTATTTAAAACATTTGTCATTGAGATTAAAGGAAGAACATCTGGTTGGGGCTTGATTAAGGGTACTAAATGGTAAGCGTTAGGCACTGAATGTGAAAGAGTGAATATGTTTGAATGGGGAAAATCTGTGGTTAGCAATGCAACCGATCTCTGGCAATCTGCTGTAGGGGAACTAGGTGATACAATACATTATTGCATGTGGACAGCACTCTTCAAAACCATTTTCTGAACCTCATGTTGTTCCAAACCTGTATGCCTTTCTTTCTTATCTAGAACACAATAGGAGATGTTAGGAAGAATGTTAGCCTCAGTCACCATTCACTTTCATTGCATATTTTTTTATTTTTTTCCATACAATTAAAGTGAATGGTGTCTGAAGCTATCGTTCTGTCTAACAGCTACTTTTATGTTCCATGTGGTCATTTGGGTCAGGAACAAAGTGATGGAAATTATGACATAATTAGAATTTTTAGGTGAACTATCCCTTTAATTATGAATACATTAGGTCATTTAAGCCTAGCTTAGAGTATGCAAAAGGCTTGGTAAATAAAAGGTTAACTTAAAGGAATATTCCGGGTTCAATACAAGTTCAGCTCAACTGACAGCAACTGTGGCATAGTGTTGATTACCACAAAAATAAATTTAGACTTGTTCCTCCTTTTCTTTAAAAAAAGCAAAAATCGAAGTTACAGTGAGGTACTTACAATGGAAGTGAATGGGGCCAATGAAAGTGAACGTGGCCAATTCTTAGAGGGTTTAAACAAAGAAATGTGAAGCTTATAATTTTATGAAAGCACTTGCATTAATTCTTCTGTTAATACTTGTGTATTATTTGAGCTGGAAACTTGTTTAAATTGTCATTTGTACAGTCATTTTAGGGTTTTAGGGTTTGTTGACATTACATTGTCATGGTAATGAAGTTGTAAAATTGGTTATAAATTTACATGTTTACACACATATCCTTTATGTCTTAAAAGTGAGTATTTTAACGTAAAACAATTGGCTCCCATTCACTTTCATTGTAAGTGCCTCACTGGAACCTTGATTTTTGCTTGTTTTTTTTTTGTTTTTTTTAAAAAGGAGGAACAAGTCAAAATTAATTTTTGTGGTAATCAACATTATGCCACAAATGCTTTCGATTGATCTTAACTTGTATTGAACCCAGAATATTCCTTTAAGGGGAGGTCTCAGTTTCTGCAGGAGAGAAAAATCCTTTTTTTAGTAATGTCTTGGCACGCATGGGCAACTCTGAAAAGCTAGAAAGAAAGAAGGGGCGACAAAAAAGAATGATGCCCAGGTGCAGAAAATTGGAGACAGCAAGCAAACTGAGCTGTAATACCCGTGAAGGGGGCATAATTGATCAGCGTAACAAAGATACTTTTTGTATCATTCTGGAAAATCAATAACAAGGTATTCAAATATTTTAAATAGAAATTTCAATTAAGCTGTCTTGTCTGAACAAAAACAGCTGTGGGAATATCAAAACAAATCAAACATTAAGACAAATGCCACATTCTCATGAAATTAAACCTTGTTTTGCAAAAGCCAAATAGTCAAGACACATATCCTTTCTGTCATCCAACACCCCTGATTTCATCTGGATGTTCTGACCTGACATTCCGAGGGTGTACTTTTCTCCATACCTTATGTATGTACATTGTTGCTATGTTTCAAATCCTATCTCACAGAGTCTGTTTTGGTTTTCAGTTAATCTGCTTTCATCCTGGCTCTGCCTCAGGAGGAGGCAGCTCTAGCATGCTGGCTTGAAAGGAGTTTTGCATTTTGCATACAATTATTTTCTGGGTCTCGACCAACCACAATAACCCAGAAAGCCTTTCCTTTTGTGCTCAATTCTTTATAAATGCACCACTACACTAGTTTATACAATATGCTTTATTTCCTGGACTAATCAAAAACATGAAATTGATGGGGGGAGGTTTATCTATTGCAGCTGTTGTATAGAAGTGAGAGGAGAATCCTGAACAAGAACCAAAGAAAAACAAAATCCTTCATTGATATTAAGCCTTAATATGTCAGAAAGTGGGGTAAGGTTTCACTGATAATTTTTTTTTTTCAAAGCTCTTTAATTTGTAACAGGGCTGTATAAAGTGGGGTCCAAAAGTGAAATACCTCTGTTTTCTATTTTTCTGATGGACCTCTTTCACAGACTGTGATGACACATTTTCCGGCTTCCAGCATACGGTGAATCTGGAAAACCTTTTTTATATTTTTTGAATACATCCTCCGTCCCCTGGTGGACGGCAACAGCTCCTCTGCTACCTGGCAGATGGCAGCGATTCCTCCGCCTCCCAGCGGACGGCAGCGACTCCTCCGTCCCCTGGCGGATGGCAACAGCTCCTCCATCTCCTGGCGGACCGCTCCAGTACCATCGAACCAACCTCTCCTCTGCATCGCGATCCTCCGTCGAGGGCTCTCTGACGGTGCATCTTTTTCCAATCCCGGGTTTCGGCACCGTGTAACAGACAAGCCTCTCGTTCATCGGGAAAGGAGGAAGTGGGAACCGGATTAACAATAAACAAGACTTTAATTCCAACATAAAATGCTGAACTGAAACATAACAACACACATCGACACACATACACAGCTCCGTGTGTCTCTCCCTCTGGCGTCCCCAGCTCCTCCTTTATCTGATTAGATAATGATTAGGCAACTCAGCACCGGGCGTGCATCCTCACGGCCACGCCCTCCTCCTTGTCACACATGAAATTTAGAATTTCTTAGTATTTGGTGAGTCCTCATTTTGCTTTAATTACAGCATACACTCCACAAGTTTGTCGCAAAACCAGACGACCCATGTTTGGAACATCCAAAGAACATCTTGTGTGCTTCAATGAAGGCAAGAAAATCTGACCTTTTGTAAAAAGGACTTTACATGGCCAATGTCACAAATTTGCTTGCATATTATTAGTGATCTAGAAATAAGCAGAATTTTAAATGTTTTGCATTCATTTAAAGTCATAATGTTTCTTGTTACTTACATTTTTCAACATAATAAAGCACTTTGTTTATTTCCAGGTTTAATTCAATTTTGAATCTCAGATTTTGAATGTGGTCTCAAACCTTTGGACCAGATTGTACATTTCCCCCATTATATTTTATGGCTTTCACTTAATTTCATGTAGATAGTGGAATTTACAGAGGATACTCTCTGGAAAATGATCAGTGGAAACCGATGACACAAACACATAGAGGTCATGTCAGTGTGCATCTGTGCAAATCCGTGGGTATCTTCATTGGGTGAGGATCCCAGGATGAGGGAATCTTGCGCGAGGAAGAGAATGTCAAACACTTCCTTCCTATGAGGTGCCAAGACAGGAATAGGCTAATCTGCAGAGAAGCATTGTATTTACAGAGATGTCCATCCATAGATCTTGATGGCAGGAAGTGACATAAAGCAAGTCTTAAGTCTGGAGGTTGGGGGAAGGTGGCTGGTGTACACCAGGGGTTATAGAAGATAACATATGTCAGAGGAGGCAACGAGAAGGAAAAGAGTTATACAGCATCCTTTAATCCTATAATCCCAGTCTGCCCCAGAATGAAGCAAAATCAGGGCTATAATGATTCACATGCTTTATCCACGTATTTATTCCGATGTGACTTGAGATCATTAATCCCTTTACTATCAGATCCTATTAATCAGCAGGCACATTACAGTCAGCTTAGTGAGCAAGGCAAACATAATTTCAGGGGAATAGCCATGTACATAATGCCTGCATTAACTCCAGGCAAAAAGACAAATGCCTTGTATTTCAAGTCCATTTCAAGCACAATTTCAGTCCATTTTCGGTTTGTGTGCATTACTGGGAGTATCACTCTGTTGCACAAGAAATGTTGTTCTTGGCCAGTAATGGTCACTTAGATGATTTACCTTATTGTGAGGCAATTTGTATACTGAAATGTGACAGAGTTGCTTTTTGTTAACTTGTTTTTTCTATTTGGACAGAAGCATTCTGATAGATAAAACTGTTTATGTAAGAGGAACTGTATGGTATCCAATTTTTCAGTGTCATCCTCTTGTGTTTAATTAGGAACCCTGGAAACTCTGTTCATACCTTCTTTATACAGCTCACTGCAGAACAAGTCATGCTTGTTAAGTTTCATAGTTTAAAGGTCTGAAATGAATCAAGTATTGCTAATAGTTGAGTCAAACCAATGTTTTACAGAAATCAAAAACTCAACCTGGCGTGCGGCCATTTGTTTAGTCATTAAATCTCTACTGAAAAGTACTGGGCCAGTTGACCTTATCTGGCCTACATTCATGTCTGATTAATGGAGAGATGAATACAGAGTTTCTTGTTCTCATGCTCATACAAAATGCATTAACCCTTGACCAAAGACTGAACAATTACACCCAAAACAATTTAAGACTCGGCAGTTGATATGAGAGTGATTTTCGATTTGGCAGTGGTTGATAGCGAGAGGTTTTGACCTGTATTACTTATGGACGATGTCATACATCAAGAGAGCTGGGCAAATAAAAACAACCAATTGCAGGCTGATGTTCCTAAAAACCCCTTTACCAAAACATTGGTCCACAAGGCCTGTACATTGGTCTTGGTCATTCATCTTTGTATCGCTTGCAGTTAGTCCAAAATGCAGCTGCTAGTTTGCTGACTGGAACAAGGAAGAAGGAAAGTATTTCACCTGTTCTAGCATCTCTTTACTGGTTACCAGTCCAATACAGGATTCATTTTAAGATTTTGTTATTTGTTTTTAAAGCTATTAATGGTTTAGCCCCATCTTATCTCTTAGAACTCCTTAGTCATCAACAGTCCTCCAGAACTCTCAGATCCTCTGATAAACTTCTCCTGCATACACCACACTCACACTTGAAGTTTAAAGGGGATCATGTCGATTCTCCGTAGTCGGCCCTAGACTATGGAATAACATACCTCTGGACATTAGATCTGCTCCTACGCTTCACATTTTTAAATCACTTCTGAAGACGTATCTATATTCTTTTGCTTTTTTATGAATGTATTTTGTGTTGTTTATTGTATTTAATGTCAGTATTTTTTATTTCCCCTTAATTAATTGTTTTATTTGCCCATGTACAGCATTTTGGTATGCACTTGTTTTTAAATGTGCTCTATAAATAAATTGACCTTGATCTTGACCTTGCCAATATGGGCAACCAAGTGTCTACCAAGTGACAGTTGAATTTGCAACAAAATACTGTGGCGATTGGCGGCCATTGACTTCAACAGCAAAAGATATGAGAAATGTTTTCTCCTCCCATTTTAGAGTTGATATAATTTATTTTGCTAGCCCTAAATACATGATTTATTATTATTTTTTATAGTTTTTTATTATTTGCATATAGAATAGTTTTTACCACCTGTCTGCAACCCTATCAGAATAGACCTGGAACCCATTTTTGTGTCACGAGTCACATCCCACCAGTAAAAAAACACTGATTTACGCCATTGTTAGCCAGTGGGGCACATTTCCATCTATCTCACTACCAGTGTTGTGTGTAATAAAATTACAAAGTAATTAGTTACTGTAATCTAATTACTTTTTTATTAATAAAATAGTGTAATGAATTACATTTTAAATTCTTGTAATCAGTTTACAGTTACTGACTTTCAATTAATGTAATTTTTAAGTACATTATAGGGTTAAGCTTATTTCTAATATATTATTTATGTAGAATACATGAATTATGGCCCCATAATGAGTTATTGTGAAGGAGAAATGTGAGGTGCTGAGTGTATGACTTGTGAGTAACAATGAACAAGAAATATAGACATTATTTTGAATTTGTTTAGTGAAAAGGTGTTTTTGAAAGTAACTTTAAAGTAATTAGTAATGTGATTACTTTTTCAATTAAGTAATTAGTAAAGTAAACGGAATACAATTTTTGATAAATAATTAGTCATTTGTTGTGGATTACTATTTTTAAGTTACCCAACATTGCTCACTACCATTCTGATTAAAGGTCTGATGCCAGGGTTTCTGCCATGCTTTCAGTACCATTATCCTTGCATCATTGCTGTTGGCACCAAGAGACCTATTCTTTGGTTCCTGGTTTAAAAGGAAGCAACTATGTGCCAAAAAATTTGTATATTGTGGACACAATGATATTTGATTCACAATGGCAAATTTGCCATATTATTATAAAAAACAGCACATAAACACTGGTAAGAAATACACAGAGCTTTTACACTGTGCTCCTGTCTTTTAAAACTCAGGGTTAGGGCCACTTTTAACCCTGGGTTGGTTATTTTGGTCACTTTTAATCCCAGTAAATGGCTTATATTCCAAGAACTTTGAGGAAAACATCCAGCCATTGATTAATCAATCTAATTGAGAAAAGCATGGATACTTCCAAAAAATACATTACAGGGCTTAATGTATCATAAATAGGTTGATATTTCCCTCTGGACAATGAAATATCTTTAGCCTTAACCCTGAGAACTAGGAGAAAGGTTCTAGCTAAACACAAGCACACTGTATTACTGCTAAGTGTATTAGTACAATGAACCTATAGCCTTGACCTAAATGGATACTTCCTATGTTTCTTAACTGTACAGTAAACATATTAGGTTGTGTGGCTGACATACTTTCACTGTCTCTTCCAGGAATTGGTGTGCGTTTGTTCACAAGCGTGCTGTTAGTGTGGCAGTATCCTGTGGAACGGAAAAGTACACTATCAAGTCCCAGAGTCCATGTCCTAATGGCACTCCAGACTGCCAGCTGGTGATGTAAGTGAAATAAATATATCACACCTTAAAGCTGAAGGATGTCATTTTTGCTCCACTAACATCACCAAATGGAATTACAAAAATAATAAAAAATGTTTTAAAAGGTTTCCAGAACATTCCCCCCATCTGCCACTGGCAAAACCAGCAGATAGTCCTGCCCCAAATTCACACCACTGGTTGAACCAATGTTGCTCTATCGGGCTGGTTGAGATGCTCAATCAAACACCAATGTTTTCAGGGGAATCAACATACAAATGTCAGACTTAGTTCTGGCTGCATTGTATTTTAACAGAAAAAAATATTTTATACACCTCACACCTAAACAGTCTGCAAACTGCATTGACTTTATAAAAACAAGTATAGTATGTGAAACATTTCTCTCTGTGTATTTGTATGCAGGTACAAGCTATCCACTCGCCCAGTGTACAGAGAAAAGCAGAAAATCTTTACTGCACTTCTATGGCGATGCTGCCCTGGGCACAGTGGGAAGAACTGTGAGGAGACAGGTATTGATGAGCTTATACAATAATCTTATACAACAGAGTTTAAGGTGAAAATGGAAGCAAGAACAAAAGGTGCATTCCTTTGGTCAGTTGCTGTTTCATAAGTCAGTCATAAAGTGGTTTGTTTCTGCACTGGGATCACAGTTTCTTGAAGTTTTTTTTACACTTTGATTTGACATTGACTTCTGTTTCTATACTAGTAGCGTCATTAACCTCGTGAGATCCCACATACACATGCGTAGATGTTATATTTTGGCTTTGCTATTTGCAACGCATAATTTAATTTAATTTAAACCAACACCGATTTAAAGTGTTAAACTTTAGATGGAAGGAGTCATGAGACAAAACAACATGGCGCTGATCACAGTGGAGTTTGTCTTTGGGAGAAACGCCAATAAAACTACATCTGGTAAGAAACCAAATTAAGTTTTTACCTTAAAACCAGTTTAAGTAAAAAAAATCTGAGTCTCAAGTTTAATCTGATATGGCATTTTTTAAATTTGTGGGATATATTGTAAAGCGCAATGATGCTAAACACAATGTACACTTGTGTGTACAATAGCACAAGGTTGTCATTAGAAATCCTATATTTACTGTGCATTATCACATTGAGAATTTGTTTTTGTTTTTTTGCTTTCAGAGGCTTTTTATGGAGTTAGAATGAAAATAAGGTGCATTTCGAACTATTTTGAGACCAGTGCAGACAGACAGCACACTGGAGGTTAAGTCATTAACTAAATTAGGAGCAAGGGAACATCCTGTAATTTTTCTGTGGAGCCAAGTGCATTCAATTCAAACTTCCTATCAAAAGTTCAGTTTCAGGCTACAGATGATGTTTGAACCACTCAACATGGTTGGCAGCCATGGGACAATGGTAATCAGTACTTAGATTCAGAATTTTTTATGTATAATTTTGTTTTAACATGATTGGCATTGATTGGATGATGCTGGCCATTACTTTTATCAGAATTAATTATACCAATTTCTGATTGGTAAAATGCTTCAGCTCTAGCTATCACATGTTTGTCTGACAGTGTAAAGAGAGAACATTTAGATTTTGTTGCCAAAATAGAAAAAAACAAAAACAAACAAAAAAACAACAACACTGTAACATAAAAGTCAAATCAAGTCAAATAATTTTTATTTGTATAGTTTTTTATTTGTGCTTTTCCCAGTACACTTTGTTCCAAAGCAACTTTACAGAAAATCAGCTGTGATGTCTGTAACGTCTCAAAAACATGAATAATCAACACTCATGGAAACATAATAAACAATTTGATTTAAAAAATATTACTTTTTATACCTTGGTATTATTTAAAATTTCACAACTTAGTTGTTAATTTTTAGGAAAGCCATTTGCTCTAGAATGTATTTTTTATTAGGTGCTAGTTATAAATCAAAAAGGGAAATGGAATATGCACACAACAGTCATGCTCGGGTGTAAAATGGCTTTAAACTCCCAGAGCCACTTTCCTTGGGAAGGTGCCATGTTTTTGACAACATAAACCAATCAACATCACATTCTCTCTCTCTCTCTTTATTCGCTCTGCAGTCCCAGACGGCCATATTGCTGACTCTGAAGACTCCACCATGGCAGGCAGACCACATCCAGGAGAGCATGAAGCCACTATCAGAGGTATGTATTATAAAAAAATCCATATTTTAAAAGGAGTCTCTATGTATTAATTGGTCATTTTTGTAATATGTTATTGAATAATCTCTATTATAAAATGGATAGTTCTGGTCCACGGATAGTTCTGCTGCTGATAGTTTAGCTGTGCTAAAATTTCTGATATGGTAACAGCTATGATGTGAAATCCATGTTGACCTAGCAACTGTGTCCACCTATTAACTTTAGTACTAGGTGTACTAAGTAAATGTCCTATTCCTTACTCAGAGGCACATACAGCACCAGGAATATGGATTGAACTTGCATCTTTTCATGTGGTGGCCCATTTATTCTAAGTCTTGGCCGTTTGCATACCAGTGACAAGCTGACATCCCATGGTACTTTTATTCAGTTCTACTAGCCTGGACCACTGCAATCCCTGCTTGATACAAACTAAGGAAATGACAAAGTGCGTTTGTGCAAATATTAACTGGCTATGGGAATGCAATTGCTCCACATGGGAGGACGGAAAAAGGAGTATGAGCTTTGTAAAGACATGGGGCGAGTCCACACAGAGTGTGAACGTGTGTGACCAAGCTTCAGTCCAAGCATGGACAAAACAAAAATGGTCTTGGGTAAAAACACACACATGAACTGGAGCACACTAGAAAAATAGCATGTCCAGAGGCGGCAATAAAAACCCACATTGCTAAAAATAATCTTTTGAGCTGGTTCTTGGGGCACAAACAAAGGCTATGGAGACAAACCTGAAAATTCTCATGCTGCTAATTATTTCACTCTGATACTCACCACACCTTAACAACCTTCCTGAGATTCAAATGGGCAGATCAAAGAGACATTCATGAAGTAAACAACAAGAACTATCTGATGGCAAAACTACCACCATTTGATTCATTGCCGAAATATTATGCTATCATACTAGTCTAAATATTTTTTGTATTGGAGTGTCTATTTGCACTAAGCGCAAATAGCCGATCTTGTTTTATATTTATATATTGCAGAAATAGTAAGAGTAGTATGCTAATTCAAACAGTACAAGTCTAGCAGAAGTTAGCGGAAATGACTGAAATTGCTTACAAAAAATCTATTCTCTGATGCATCACAATTCTTTCTCCAAGCATTCTGAATCGATTCTCAGAAATTGAGAATTGACTCTTGAGTTCAATTTAAACTGTGGCAGCGCAGTGGTGCTTATGTGTGTGCCAGAAACATAGTGAGATGCTAGAAACAAATGGTCAGATGCTTATATACTAAAGACAAGCGCATACTACAGAACTGATCGCAGATTGGATGTATCAACCACACGACCATCGTTCCCGACTGAAACTACGATCACGAAATTCATTTACAAACTCAAACACATAGCAACAGGAGAGTTTATCTGTGATAACATGTCAACAAACAACATGAAAGACGAGCTTGCGCCCGTTATTGCACTGATTTGAACAGAAAGGGGAAAACAGCTGAAAATAATTATGAGACAGCGGTTCGGAAGATGTGGGTGATGTTTTTATTTTCTAATTAAATTTTGTTGTCCCAATGCCTTTCTGTACTTTTGCACTCTCTATTTCTTTGGCTGTTGCTCGTCGCCGGTGTCATGCCGATTTTTCACTCCCTAGTATGGTTAAGTTTAAGTGTAGGGGTGGCCCTAAGGGATAGGGGCCAGTGACTCACTACTATGGTTAGGGTTAGAGGTGGGGTTGGGGTGGGCTTTAGGGATAGGGACTAATCAGGTAGCAGGGAGTACAAATATGGCACAACACTGTTCAAATTTGGCCACAACACCGTTCTCTCACTCGTCAAAACAGTACGCATACTAGATTCTTGATTGATTTCTTAAGCAGCAACTCCGCTATTTGTGTCAATTTACTATCCCCTGTGGTGTGGAAAGGAGAAGCTGACATCTGCACTGTCACAGAAGCAAATATCTCATGTAGCCATCCTGGACCCGTAACCGATAGTTGTGGTTATAGTTATAGGATAAGGATCGATTAATTCTAAATTCATTATTGAATACTATTTAATATTGAGTGTGTGTATTGATAAAAAAAATAAAAATGTGGAGGACAAGATACATCATGATGCATTGAGAATCGTTTTGTAATTGAATCGTTACCCTTTGAATCATAATCGAAACGAATCCTGAGGCCAATGAAGATTCACAAATCTAGAAAGTCTTGTCATGTATATTTCTTACTAAGTTATCAAAGATGGCAAGTTCTTACATAGTTCTCACTTTGATCTCTGTCTAAGATTTTGAATATTCTAGGATGTATTTTGAGAGGCAATCTTAATTCTGTCTTTAAAGCAGTGTCACTTGTTCTTTCTCTAGGATATAACATACTGACTGGGCCGCTAGAGAATCAGAACAGAGAGCAGAATGACTTCCAAATGTTTGGCAGTCCACTGTATAAGGCTCAACAGCCTGATGTAGAGAATCAAACTGCAATGGAGCCCAGCGATGACTATGAGCAGCACAGCCCTCATGCTGGCCATGAACACCGTCACAATCAAGACTTTGACGGAAGCGGTAAGTTTAATACAGAATCTACAGTGACTTTTGTTTTTGTGTGCAGTATACCTTGCAGACTCGTAAAAACTGTTACAGCATGACTACCTGATGTTACAAATGAGTAACTGTATCTAACAAACAATGTAATTTTATTGGTGAGTGCTGGCAATGGACTTATTGTATGAGCTTATTGGTTTGTTTGTAAGGCTACCTTGGCACAAATATAGATAAATAATGATAAACTGATTGAAAACATAATATCCTCTAAAATGTTTCTGTAATATTCTCTAAAAACATTCAGGTTTTCCTACTTTTGTATATACAAACAGTAATGAAAACAAATCCTCTCACATATTATGAATCTGTCTTCTTCCATCCAGAAACTTGCTTACCAGATACACTTCCGTTGGTTGTAATATGCATTGTCAGAGATATTATGGGGGTATTATTCTGCCGGTCTCGTTCAGAGCCGGTCTCACACACATCCTTCTAGCCAGAGGATGCCAGATTTAGACAGCTGTAAATAATGTTGCAGAGTGGGAGAAAACCTTCATTCCTCTGCAGTGACAACTGCTGCTCACTGTCCCATTACAATTTCTTACTCAGGATATCCTCTCTTTCTCTGGGGAAAAAAAGAAAAAAGTCCCTCTATACATTGTATGATCATGTACATGATGTAATGCTAGTTCTTTACAGCCCCTTTTAAATGTTTATTCTGTCTTTGAGGATTCTAAAAAACAAGGCAAAGACAAAAAACTACCATAAAGAACTTTGAAGGTTTGAAGGTTTTGTCTAGAAATTGGAATGTTAATTTTAACATTTCAAGTGTTATGCTGATAATATAATGTGTACTGAAAAAAATTTATTCATTTGGAAAAATGCAAAATATATGTATTTTTATAATCAGAATGAGCTTTATCAGAAAGTGGATCACACACACTTGTAGAGGATGTGAAAGACCCTAGGCTATTGACGGGTCAGTTAGAAGGGTCAACGGTCAGATGAATGGCCTGACCTGAACTGGAAATGGTGATATAAATGTTTCCATCATGATATCGCTGTTTCCTCATGAGCTGCACAGAAAGTCAAACAGGAAAACATCACCATGCAGGGATATTTTATCAAAGAAAGAATCAAATTACTATTTTTGGCAATGCAATATTTATCCCAACAAAAAACATTGTTATTGTCAGAATTGAGACTAATGAGGAACAAAAAATATATTCACCATTTTATCAGTGTAATCCTCTCAAAGGCAAATGCAGTGGTTTGGGATTTCTCACATTTCAACATTCATATGTCACTTAGCAATTTATAGAAAGGTATATACTTACTGGTGAAGGTTCTTTGTTCAGTGCTCTAGCATGCATAGTTTCATAATGTTCATCTTTGTTGCAGATCCCTATGCTGTAAGAGAAGGCATCCTTTATCCTGAGACATCTTACCTTAACCATGGGCTCCTGCCAATCTTGAAAGAGGCTGTAATGTCTCAGCTGCAACCTGTGCTGGATACTTTCAATCTAACCCTGGAACACCTCTTTAAGGAGGTGCAGGACTTGCAGCGGGACATGGCTCAACTCCAACATAATCAAAGGCAGGGGAGAGTCAGTGAACCTCTGGAGGTTGGTGGTGAGGAGCATAGTCATCAGGAGGCTGTTGAGGAAGAGTTAAGGGAGAGTTTACAGAAGCTGGAGGAGGTGAAATCTCAGTTTCACAACCACCGCATTGAGATAGAAGGGAGGCTCCTTGCACAGCAAAGAATGCTGCTCCACAACCTGACGAATTTCAAGACTGATATGGACCTCAAAATCAAACGTAACCAAAAGATGGTACAGGTCTGAATTTTTTACATCCTCAACCAACCTCAAACTGATTATTTTTATAAATGCAGAAAATGTTTTCTTGTAGTAAATTATATCAAATGAATGTAGGTTGTAAGAAAAACAAAACACACAGGACCAGGCGTTGATCTTGATATGAAGATGCTGAAGTCTTTATTACGGTGTAGCAGTGGCAAAGTATATGAAGCACCTTGGATTCAGCAGAGTCAAACTGAACATGGAACATTGTAAACTCAAACCTTTTAACCAGTTTGTAAAAAACTGCCCACAATGTAAATGAAGTTGTTCTCTTCATGTAAATTAAGAATCCTGAAAGATATGGTCTGTATGTTAAATAAGCTCAGGCACCCCATTGTCTGTGCTGGTTCTCCATGGCCCATTCCTGCGCCCATTCTACAATTGATGATGATCATTTGGTCAGGGTGGGATCCCCCAGTGGTGTAACAACACCAAGTTGTTAACATTTCTGTTTTCATAAAAATCAAGCCATTTAGATGATGTGGACATTCTGAGTTCAGGTCAAGTGGAACTCATATTTTAGGACAAAATACAGTAATTTCTTATATTTGTCCCCCCTTTGATGATTATTGGCCTAAATAAGCATCACAACCACTTCCTTTACCCATTATCACGCCTGCCGAGTTGGGCAGGTGCCAAGGGCAGTGATGCCCTGCCTTAGGTTGCCCTCCGCTGGCCAAAAGAGAGTCTTACCCGTCATTGGGTCATCACCTCCTGCCACTGGTTCTACCACTCTATCACCTTAGGCAATCTTTTTCATATGGTCCCTCTCAACATGAAGACTAAAACAACTAAAACATGAAGACAGTTCAAACATTTAGAGCAAAAACATCAATACATTTACAATATAATATGTTTTTATTGTGTGTGTGTGTGTGTATAGTCTTTTTTGGTGTCATGTGCAATGAGTCCATGTTCATTGTTAATTTCCTCAGTTTGTGGGCACATCCTTTGCCCACGTGCAATAAGTGTCATTCAATAACAATACAATGTCATGTGCTTTTGTGTGTATGTGTTTGTGTTACCTCTTCCTGGTGTCATGTGCAGAGTCTGTGTCTGTTCTGCAGTGTCTTGTGCATGGTCACATCCTTTGTCCACAAGTGTGCCATTTAGTTGTGTGGGGATCATGTGTTAATAGTGTCTGACAGTGGTTTGATCTCGCAGATTTTCTTTTCTATTGTCCAAACTTTTCTCTTTGGAAGACTTGAACCACATTTCAAGGTTCTGTCAAGTCAGTCCAGGCTCATTTGGTGGGTCTTCTGTATCTTTTTTTGCCTGGAATTCTGTAATCCATGGTTGGCTTCTGGATCTCTGGATCTTAGTTTTCCTGAAATTTCTAATTTTATGTGGGTCTCTGGACCTTTCATCCTTGAGAAACTCTTCTGGATTTCTGGATCATGTCTTTTCCACTGTTTTTTAGATAGTCCCCTGGCTCCACTGGTTCTACCAGCTTTCTTGTCTTCCCCATGATTGGATCATCTTTCTCCAGGAGGTTGCACATTTCAGACAAACAGTTCAATGCTTATCTGAAATGAGAACTAAAAGAAGAGGTCGCCCCCCTTTCCCCCACAAGAATCTTCACACATTCAAAATATTAATCACAGTTTCATCATAGATCAGCAGATCAGTATTTATCATGTATCACTGTAATAAATATGAATCTAAAATCGAAGTCATAAAATATTCCCCACAGAAAATAATCCTCATTAGCAATTATAAACAGTCACCCCCCTTTGATAGTAAACATATTTATTAATATGTGGCTACTATCATAAAACTATTTCTCCAATTACAGTTAACATCTGATCATGATGTTCATGCAGTGATGTGTCTGGCATGGTGTGAATGGTGTCTTCCTTCTTTTCCTTCAACAATCACAATTGTTGCTCTAAGCTTCTCACTTTCTGTAGTAAATCCTGATAGCCCATGTTTCTATAGTGTGTTGAGTGACACTGTCTTGCCTTATGTCCCCTCTTTCTACATGCAAAACAAACAATTTCCTGATTGGACCTTCTGTTCTCCAAACATTTTCTCACCGTGTCCTTTCTTTCCACATGCATGACAGACAAAGCCTTTAGGAGGTCTCACATTGTCTGGACAATGCCTTGCAATGTGCCCAGCTTTTCCACACGCATAGCAAGTGACAACACCCTCTGAATTGACTCTTGAGAACTTCTTTAGCCTGTGATGGAATCCATCTGATAGTCTAAAAATTCTCTTCTGCTAAAGGCAGTGACTGGATTTTTCAGCTTTGATTTCAGTATCGGAATTTAAGTACTGAGTCATTTTGGAAATTATATGCTCGTATGGTGTATTTACATCTACATGCAGAGCAATGGCTTCCCGTGTGTGCTATCAGTGCAGACTTAAACATGAGGTTTTGCTTAGTCACATTTGGCACTCCACTGTAAGAGCAAAACATTTCCCACAACCTGGATGCAAAAGCTACAGGATGTTTGCCCAGTTCTATTGTCACTTCAGTTATCTATTTCTAATTCAGAGCAGTGGTAGCTCAGCGGTTAAGGCTCTGGGTTACTAATCAGAAGGTTGGGGGTTCAAGCCCCAGCACTGCCAAGATGCCACTGTTGGGCCCTTGAGCAAGGCCCTTGACCCTATCTGCTCCAGGGGTGCTGTATCATGGCTGACCCTGCACTCTGACCCCAGCCTAGCTGGGATATGTGAAAAAGAAGAATTTCACTGTATATGTGCAAATGTATAATGTGTGATAAATAAAGAAAATAAAAAAATTATCTTTTATAAGTTAACAAAATCAGCTCCAACATCTCCAAGTAGAGCTTCTCTCCTTGCACCTCTTTCTGCTCGTTTGCCACGGACACTCTGAGAGATTGCTGTCATGAATGAGTGAGGAAGGCAAGTCATAAGAATTATACCTGCATCTGCATCTGACAATTTGTAAAGGTCCACTACATTCTCCAGATTCGACAAGATCTCAACAGGATCACCAGGTTGAAATTCACCCACTGCTTTAACAAGACTCTGAATGTCAGTGAAAGACAGCTGGTATACGGCTGGGGCATTTCCAGATCTATGATTGCATATTCCCTAATTTCCAGTTCTGGGGCTCACTAACTCTCTCATTGTCAGTTCCAGCCCTTCTTGTTTTTACTGGTGCAATTGGGAAACTCACAGAATCCTCTGATGACTCATGTCTCTTAACAAACAATGTCTTTTGAAGACCTAAAAGACTCATTCTCTGACTCAGAATGTGTTAAATTTCACAATTTGTTCCTTCAGAATAATCTTATCAGTTTGGTAGTTTCTCACAAACATCACACTGTCACTGATTTGAGTATGAAGCAACTTGTTTTCTGCCTTCATTTCCTCCGATCTTTTTTTTTGTAACTTTGTATGATGACAAAAGAGCTTGAAGTGCATTAGCCATCTTGCCTTCTTTGCATTTAGGCATCTTAGGATAATTTTTGAACTGGGATATTGCCCACTCAAAGGGCCCATCCACGACATTCTCTATCCCATCAAACAATCCCTGTGAGCCGTGCTTAACGATGTATTTCACAATCAGCTCTTCCATTCTTAAAATCTTAGAGAATTTCTGTACTAATTCAATAGGCTATTCACAATAATTCTTTCACTGACTATACGTTGTCTAATTACGTTAAGATATCTGTTAGTCTAGTTATTCACAGCATCTGTGCTTTGAATAAAATGTCACAGTACATTGGGCTTTTGAACTTGTAAATGTCTCACTACTTCAGACACAGCCACACTCCGTTGAGTATCAAAGTTCAACTTTACCAACACTCACTCTTTATGGTCAAACAGTTTAAAATATAACACTGCCACACTACATCGAGCAAAACCACACTACATCAGATTATCGATATATTTTTAGACTATCTTCCCAGCTACGGTACAGCGGGCTTAAAACACTTAACAAGTTTAAAAAATTTTCACGGTTTAAAACACGGCAGACCTACGTCAGACAAAAAACACTGCTTCGGGTTATCATTTTAAACATAATGGAGCTGCAGTTTCTCTGACACCCTACACTATGATTTGTTTCAGTTACTTTAGAAACTCATACCTTAAACACTTTGTTTCATTTGCTTTAGAAACAACTATTTCATGTAATTCTGCCCCCACACTGTGTCGGGTTGATTATTTTGTTCTTGTTTGTTTTGTAAAGATTTATTTATTTATTAATAAAACCCATGACCCCATGAAGCCCCTCATGACTGTGACATTTTTATGTCATTATAAATCTTTTCTTTTTTTTTTTTTTTAGAAAATGCTAAAAATGTTTTTCAAAAATGTATGAAAGAAACCAACATGGACAAAAAGATAAAAATTTTATGAACATCCGAACTTGACACGTGTTTTCAACTACACTAACTGAGCACTTCATTAGGAATGCCTGTACACCTATTATTCATTCGATTATCTAATCAACCAATCGTGTGGCAGCAGTGCAATGCATAACATCATTCAGATATGGGTCAGGAGCTTCAGCTAAAGTTCACATCAACCATCAGAATGGGGAACAATGCGATCTGCTGATCTCCTGGGATTTTCTCGCATAACAGTCTCTAGTCTAGAGTTTACTCTGAATGGTGCCAAAAACAAAAAACCTCCAGTGAGCGGTAGTTCTGTTGACAGAAATGCCTTGTTGATGAGAGAGGTCAACGGAGAATTGTCAGACTGGTTCGAGAAAAGCTACGGTAACTCAGATAACAACTCTGTACAATTGTAGTGAGCACAATAACATCTTAGAATGCACAACACATCTAACTTTGAGGCAGATGGGCAACAACAGTATAAGACCACGTCGGGCACTTTATTAGGACCATAGTGTTCTTAATAAAGTGCTCAGTGAGTCTATATTTAAAAATTCTCGAATTCTTATTGTTATCACCTTGGACTATCGTATTTTTCATTGACCCACATTCAAACCAATTTTATTGTTCTAAATTAGGTTTAAATTATTGTTGGTTTCTTATTTAGGTGAATCTCAACTCTCTGAACACATCAATGTCTGAAGTGAAGCAGGAGCAAGAGAGGATGGATGAGGAACTCCAAAGGATCTGGCCTGAAAAGAGAACTAGTCCAACACGAAGTCAGCCTCACGAGAGCACGGCTGTCTGGGAGGCCATCACCCGTCTGGACAACAAAGTCATCAACAACACAGTGAGACTCAGTACTTTGACTGAAGGCCAAGAACAAGTGACTGACAACATCAAGGACCTCCAGAGTAGATGGAGGGGTCTGGAAGAGAAAATAGTCCAGACTGGCCGCAACAGCCAGGTTCAGTTTATGGAGACTGGTTTGGAAGTGGAAGCAGCCAAAGTAGCAGTACTTGACCGTATTAATGAGCTTAACAGCAACATCAGTGACATCCAGGAGAACCTGCAAGATATGGAGACAGATGTTGACTATATTTATACACAGTATTACAAGAATATAAGTTCAACAGGTGTGAACTGTGACTGTGTGGCTCTCGGAACATCTGTGGCACAGTTGGAACAGACTGTAGCAAATGTGATAGTGAATGAAAACAGGTTAGTCCGGGAGGGTGAGGCAGAGGAGATGTGGGACAATCGGGACAATGGTGCTTGGATTTCATCCGTGGAAGATCTGAAACAAGGGCTAATCAATGTGAAGACGTCCCTGACCTTTGAACAGGAAAAGAGAAGACTGTTGCAGCAAAATTTGACCCAGCTCCAGGCCTCTATCCTGGGCAGCCAGCAAGACATTGAAACACTCCAGGAACAGGACAGGGCCAAGGTTGAAAAGATCCAGCACCTAGCTAGCATTTTCAACACTTTGCTGCAGGATGTTATTCGTCACTCAGAGGTACTGGAGATTTTGCTTGGGGAAGAGGTGCTGGAATTCATGGAGTGGTCTCACGAGGACCAGAGACTTTACTCTCTACCGGCATTGAGGGAAAGCATCAGGGATGTGCAAGAGAAGATGCCTGACAGCCTTAGCTTGGCCTCAATGTTGAACTCGGCTACTCCTCAAGTGACTGCAGCAGATGAGCCCTCGGTGCTTGCAGATTGGGATTCAGTGGGCATCAAAAGGAGACGTGGGGATCAGAGATTTGACCTGTCTGAGGAACTGCCGGAATATTCGGACAATGACTTCTGGACTTTAGAGAAAAAAGTAGAAGAGCTTGGAACTCAGATCAGATGGCTTGAGGAACATCGTTGTCTTTCTTGCAGAAACTCCACTAAAACTGCTGCAGCTGGTGGCTTGGAGGTCAAACTGGAGACCGAGGTCGCTAATTTGCGTAAAAACCTTGAGGCACATCTTGTTGTTTTTAACAACATTTTCAGTAACATAGAAGGCCTTGCTGACACTAAGGCTTCTGTAGACTTGGATAAATTGTCAGCTTTGATGAAGAGAAAGGAAGCAAAGCAACAAAAAAAGAAACAGAAGAAGAGACCAAACAAAAGAGTGTTCCAACCAGTAGAACAAGATCATTTCCGCAGGAGGAGGGATGCATCACTGGAGTCAGCAGGTAAGAATCATTTAATTAAAGAATTTAATAACAACATTTAGTGGAAGTAATCAGACCCTAAACTAATTATCTGATTTGACTGAAAAACAAACCATGTAGTTTGTTCTGTATTTTTTTTAAAGCACTGAAAAATTATTTTAATATTTGTATTTTTTAATTATTTGTAATAATTTATGTAAAAAAAAAAAAAAAATTTAATTTTTTTTTTGTTTGTTTTTTTTACTGTTTGCATAAGTATTAAGTCCCTTTTTTATGGTTTATGTTTATGCAGTTACCCAGCAATTATCACAATGACAATACAATTGGTCTTTTGAATTATTAAATCTAATCTATCACATTTGCAGGATAGAATTAATGGAGAAAATGTAATACTAATAATATATAAATCATCATTATAAAATAATAAGAACATTTGCAATTTTTTTTTTTTAAATATTAATTTGCTCAATCAACAAAATAAACATTTCTGTATCAGTACTGAGTAAATAATTATTTTTTTTTTACAAAGCATTCATGTTAAAGGGATAGTTCACCCAAAATGTGTAGGACTTTCTTTCTTCCACTGAACACAAACAAAGATTTTTAGAAGAATATCTCAGCTCTGGTGGAACTTACAATGCAAGTGAATGGTGACCAGATTTGAAGCTCCAAAAAGCACATAAAAACATCTTAAATTTAATCCATAAGACTCCAGTGGTTAAATCCATATCTTCATATCTTCTATTTTACACAGTTTAGTCTATTTATATTTATCTAACATACCATACCTCTTCTACCATTACATACCCTTGCTTCTGTATAACAGATTGTATTTGTATATTGTACATACATATATAGTCCTATTGTGTATTTCTATATATATACTTTTTCTATTCACTTTATATTTTTATTCTATTTGTTTTATTATTATTATTATCTCTGTCTTGTTGTATTGTTTGTGCACTGGAATTGGTGTGGTGATTGGTGTGGGTGAGAAACAAATTAATATTGAATTCTTTTTTAAAACGTTCTTTTTTACAATAAATCTCCACTTTCACTTTCTTTCACATTTTGGTCTGGTCACCATTTACTTGCATTGTAAGGCCCAACAGAGCAGAGATAGTCTTCAAAAAGTCTTTGTTTTGTGTAGAAGAAAGAAAGTCATGCACATCTGGGATTACATCTAAAAGATGAGAGAATTTTCATTTTTAGGTGAACTATCCATTTGATGGTTTTATTGTTATGACAAGAGCACCCCCAGTGAACAGCATCTTTAACTGCACTCTCATGGCCACTCTTCTCCCTCCTGTCATTTTTATTTTGATTAGAATGTCATTTGTCTTTTGTTAACCATTATCATTTGATTCCAAACAGTGCTTCGTCAACTCCCAGACAGTCCATTCATGTTCCTGGCCAGCAGTGCAAATGGTGTTAATGTATCTGGTGCAGTCATTTTCCAGAACGTGATCCTAAATCATGGACAAACATACTTGCCCAAGACGGGCACATTTCGTGCCCCAACTTCTGGTGTATACCTCTTTGTGGTGACACTGGACTTTGGACCAGGCCCTTCTCTGGTCCAGTTAAAGAGAGGTGGAGATGTAGCTGCCTCTTTGCGGCAGACCCAAAGGAAGTTGGGTGCACCTGCTACACGTGTCTGCATTCTGCAGCTGGATCAAGGAGAGGAACTCCAACTAGAATTGGTGCAGGGAACACTAGAGCGCAACCCACAAGATAACACGTTTGCTGGTCTTCTAATGCTCCAAACCACCTGAGTGCGAGATACACTCGAAAGATGCAAAATGTGTGTAAGAGAGCAACAAATCCTGCTTTTTTGCACTGCACACCACTTAAAATTTCTCTTTCAGGATCCCAGAGACTAAAGTAGCAGCTTATGTTGGTTAGTAATGGTGATATTATGAGACTGCACTGTTTACGTGTTTATGTGGCCCTGTTTGGTGGACACGAATGTCAGCATGAAAAGAGGAGTCTGGAATAGAAGTGATCTGGCATCAATAATATACAACTACTTTATATTCCTATGGCTTACATACCCTGTACCTATAAATCAAACTTTAAAGGCAAGAACATTTGTGAAAAATTTGTACTATCAAGTTTGCACAAAGAAAAACTTACACAAAACAGCTTTGTGTACTAAAATTATATTTTATATATATATATATATATATATATATATATATATATATATATATATATATATATACACACACACATACACTACCGGTCAAAAGTTTTGAAACACTTGACTGAAATGTTTCACATGATCTTAAAAATCTTTTGATCTGAAGGCGTATGCTTAAATGTTTGAAATTAGTTTTGTACACAAAAATATAATTGTGCCACAATATTAATTTATTTCATTATAAAACTAAAATGTAATAATTAAAAAAAGTTTTTGAAATTGATGACTTGGACCAAATAATAAAGAAAAGCAGCCAATAAGTGCCCAACATAGATGAGAACTCCTTCAATACTGTTTAAAAAGCATCCCAGAGTGATACCTCAAGAAGTTGGTTGAGAAAATGTCAAGAGTACATGTCTGCAAATTCTAGGCAAAGGGTGACTACTTTGAAGATGCTAAATTATAACACAGTTTTGACTTATTTTGGATTTTGTTTAGTCACAACATAATTCCCATAGTTCCATTTATGTTATTCCATAGTTTTGATGACTTTACTCTTATTCTAAAATGTGAAAAAAAAAAAAAAAAAAAAAGACAAAATTATAATAAAGAATGAGTGTTTCAAAACTTTTGACTGGTAGTGTGTGTATATATGTATGTATATGTATGTGTATATATATATATATATATATATATATATATATATATATATATATATATATATATATATATATATATATATATAAATATAAATATATATTTATAATGATTACATGGACAAATATTATACAAAGTATGAGGCCTACTCATAAGGTACCCTTTCAACATGGGGTTGTACAAAACAAAAACAAGCTGTACCAAATTACACACTAAGGGTTTTGTTTAATATATTACACAGATGGCTGTGTGCTACTATGGTAAATCACATTTAAAAATCTACACTCATATATACAGTATGGTAAAATTCATGCTCCAGCACACAAAAAATGAAAATTTAATAAGTGTCATTTCCCAACAAATGAACTTCATAACTAAAAGGTGCATTCTCAGTTGAGCACAGTAAAGAACAGAACAAAGCATGGGTTAGATGCTAGGTATTTGGGCAATTTTTGACAAGAGGATGACAAGAAAACTGACTTCAAAAACATTGCAATAGTGAAAATGAGATGATTCCTCTTTTTTTAACGCAATCAGATGCTAATGTCTGAATACCCATTTTCAGACCCAGAAGTGCATTTGATGTAAATAATCTGCTTCATGGATTCAAATTCTAGATGGCTTATATGGTAGGAGTTACCAGTGTATTTACATAGATAGTATATTTAGTTTTTGCTTTACCCCTATTGTACTGTTCACTGAAGTTAACTTCACCATGCTAAGGTGATATTGACTATTTCCCTTGTCTTAGAACTATTATTTTCTAATGATCTTTATTCAGAACTTTTCTCAAATAGTTACATCATTTTGTAAACAACCTTGGCATTCTGTGTAAATCAAGATGCCCTTTTGGCATTTCTAGGTATACTGTGCTAGTAGTATTTGACATAGCACCTTAGTCTGGCACTGATATTATCATAGCATTTTTCAGTCACACTTCCAGTTAGGGTTCACTAATGTGAATTGTGTTTTGTTTTGTTACTGTTTGAAATCACATTGGTCTTTTCAACGGCACTGAGAATAAATGACTATGCTAGGACACGACCTTGCATTTTGTGAATAATAAAACTAAATCCACCTGGGAGTTCTGTAAACAACTTATATAACATTTTATAACAATAATGTGTATTTTGGATCGTACCAGTTACCAGGAAACTATTTCATCAGCCCCAACTGAAATATTAAGCACTGATGATTAATAGATGTTATTTAATTACGGTCATACCTTTCACCTTCAGGCACCTCGCAAACATCTACGCAATTAAAATACATAATTAAGAATACTGGCAAGGACATATGATTGGCATTTCACCACATGGTTAATAGTTGCTGTGGTTCTTTTCATAATTCATAGTGGAAGCATCTACAGCAATATAGTGAACTCAGGAATGTATCACACCAATCCAATTATACCTATGAAAACAACCAACTCTCCCACCCTCACAAAAACAAAACAGAGTTTGGCAACTTTGAAGGGGTGTTCACTCTTGCAGTGATTAAATCGCCTGAGGTGGCCAAGCCACTGTACAGATGGTTGCAGGCAGACATTCCTACTCAACTGCTGTATCTAACAGTATCAGATCCTGGACCACATGAGCTATTCCCTTTGGTTTTTGCCACACTGTGCCACTGCCCATTTGTGTAAAGTTAAACTCAGATCAACTTTATTGCATCACCAGTGGTCTGTCACTCATGTTGCCTCAAATTGACAAATCTCACTGAAAATCATGGACGTTGGTCGCTTTGTCGCTTGAAATCACAGAATATGAACGCCTCTTAAAAGGACAGTTCACCTAAAATGAAAACCCTCTCATTTACTCACCCTCATGCCATTTCAGATGTGTATGACTTTCTTCTGCTGAACACAAACAATGATTTTTAGAAGAAAGTTCAGCTCTGTAGGTCCTCACAATGCAAATGAATGGTGACCAGAATTTTGAAGCTCCAAAATGCACAAAGTCAGCATAAAAGTAATCCACACGACTCCAGTAGTTAAATCCATGTCTTCAGAAGCGATATGATAAGTGTGGGTGAGGAACAGATCAATATTTAAGTCCATAAATATTTAAGTTTTACCATAAATTCACCTCCCTGCCCAGTAGGTGGCAATATGCATGAAGAACGCAAATAGACAAAAACAAAAGAAGAATGTGAAAATGAAAGTGGAGATTTATAGTTAAAAAAGGACTTAAAAATGTATGTTTCTCACCCACACCTATCATAATGCTTCAAAAGACATGGATTTAACCACTGGATTATGGATTACTTTTATGCTTCCTTTATTTGCTTTTGGAGCTTCAAAGTTCTGGACATCATTCACTTGCATTGTATGGACCTACAGAGCTGTGATATTCTTCTAAAAATCTCTGTGTTCAGAAGAAAGTCATACACATCTGGGATGGCATTAGGGTGGGAAATTTATGAGAGGATTTTCATTTTGAGTGGTCTATTCAAAACAGCTGGTTCATAAAAAAAGAGGCACATCTCAAAAGCATGCATTTTTCTTTACCTTATTTAGGTAAAGGTGGTGTGTGTATAAGATTTTTAAATGCCACACACATCATGTAGCTAGATACACATACAATCATCTAAAAAGTCTACAACTTGTACCAAGCTTATATTGATAGTATATTATTTTGCTGTTCTTTGTTTATCTGTTACTATAATATATTTACAAGTCATACTTTAAATCACAGTATGTTTTACACAGATTTCATGAGAATGAAACAGTATTTTATCCAAATGGCAGGATGTTTTTCCCAGAATCTAAAAAATAAACGTAAATTCAAAACTGCGGGGGGGGGGGGGGTTTATATGTCAGTTTTTCCCAAAACCTCCAGAAAATCCCACTCTACCATGTTTGATTGTTGCAGTAATGATCCAAGTTTGCAATGATATAGCTTTCACAGAAAGCAGTGAAGGCACCATGTCTGTGATCCACAACAGCTCGAGCAGGAGAGAAAAATATTTTACAGCTGTTAGATGTCACCAACACCAACTCTCATCCTTCTCAGTGAAGTGGACAATGATGTCAAAGATGAAATAAAACCACTCAGTTGTGTGTTCTTGCAAACATGCTGAGGTAAAAAGATGGATCAGATTTTAATGTCTTGAGATTCTACCATTTTTGCTAAAGTCTTTTTGACTCGTAGGATGGTCAAACGTGACGCTGGATTGTGGGCCCAGCATTCTGACATCAGTTTCAACATGGCCCTCAGACACTGGGGAGACAAAGTTTATCAGATCTAAATGCAATCCAACAAACATATCTTTATGAACTGAAGATTGTATGCAAAGCATATTGCCATCTGTTTGCCAGATTTTGATGTCATCACTCACCTCATCACTGTTCCATCTGTTAGATACAGTTGGCCGCAGTCCTTTGACACACACTACCTCTAGCATATCCTCGTAGGACGGGTCTGATGGAACCATCTCATAATATGGTAGCTGATACTCCTCAACAATACCTGAAAAATGTGAATACCTGAATAACTGCTTCGTTTTTAAAATTCTGTTAGCGGTGCACCCAGTAAGTTTTTGCACTGGAAGATATGTGGACTTTTACTGACACCTAGTGGCGTGGATGCAGCATCACACAAAAACAAGCTTTTGGTTACCAATGCCATTACAGAGATGCACTATTTGCAGCCAGTTAGGATTAATTTACTACAAGGGTGAAAGTGTCTGATAACAGGGGGGTTACAAAAATAACTGAGTAGTTTTCGGCTGATCATGTGACCTCAGTATGGTGGCCACCATGAGGGGGGTGACTGAGTGCACTTTTAACATGCGCAAAAGGAAATCTTGTGAAACATTTTAACTGATGTAAATAACTAAATTAAAGAAATATACTTGTATTCTTAGAAATGTCAGATTGTTACTGGGATTTGTCTTATGGAACTTGAATACCTCCAGTGACACAGCGTCTGGCCATTTCCCAAATAACCAGCCCATAGCTGTAGATGTCGGCCATGATGTAGGCCTGGAAGTGGTTTTTATTCAGAGTCTCGTCCAGGACTTCTGGAGCCATATAGCGTCTGGTCCCCATACGTGTACTCAGCGGGATGTCCACCTCATTTGTGTCACTGAAACAAACAACATATTACTTCCACAAAATGATCAAACAAATTAAAAAGATCCAACACACTTGAGCTCAGCAACTTGCAGGATTGATATCGAAGGCATTTTGAAATTACATTTTGAAATTAAAATGACACACCTGTTGAACTTGACAGCAAGCCCTAGGTCAGCGATGCAGCAGGTGCCATTTTTCTTTACGAGGATGTTCTTGCTCTTCAGGTCTCTATGAGCTATAGCAGGTTTTCCTTGTGTGCCATAGATCTCTGTGTGCAGGTGACACAGGCCACAGGCAGCAGAGTAGGCCAGTCTAAGCAGGGTCTGTGTATCCAGAGTGATGAACTTCAAATAGTCATACAAAGAGCCGTTTTCATGGTAGTCTGTGATCAGGTAGAGCTGTGTAGAGGCTCCTGTACCATTTATGTCAGCAGCAATGAAACCTTCAAAAGAAACAATTGGAGAGAGACATAGAAAAAAGCAGCCATGAAAATGTGTAATTAATACACAATACTAAGCAAAAGTGAGTTGATCTTTTGTAAACTTTTGAGATCTATTCACTGAATACGCCACAGTATACAGTACAAGGCTAAATGTATGTGGACACCTGGAAATCACACCCATGTGAAAATCAATAGGCACTAATAGGGAGCTGATCCACATACATTTGGCCGTGTATCATGCCTACAGATTATACTTAATTTTTGAAACTAACATACCCTGAGATTAAACTGCAGTATCAGAACTAAATAGCAGTATCATACTTTAGTAAAGCATACCTAGTATGTTCTCGTGTCTCATGAGTACGGTTTGGTAGATCTCTGTCTCTCGAAACCAGCTGGCCTCCTCTCGAGTAAAGAAAACTTTCACTGCTACCTTCTCCCCCCTCCACCGACCCAACCACACCTCTCCATATCGTCCTTTACCAATAAGACGCACCGTCTGGATCTGCTTTGCAATGGTGCGCTGAACCTGCAAGATATGAAAGTGAACAGTGTTAAAGGAGAGCAGTGAAGGAATTGACACTAAGAACACGTAGCCTGCAATTCTCATTTCTCACCAGCAGAGGGAGCCCGGAACCACTGCCTGAGGTTTGAGACTGGTTGATGAGCTCTTTGAGAGATTCTCCAGCTGGGATAAAGGCCTTGTCCTGCTCCAGGTCTCTGTGGTACCGCTGCCTCTCTGCCTGCCACTTATACCTGAGGACAGGATACATTCATGCAAAAAAAAAAAAAAAAAAAAAAAAAACACAAAACATGGATATGGTAACTAAGTGCACCTTGGAGGATACACAATTCACTTTTCTTCAGGTGTGTATCCACACTAACATATCTGCATAAAATCTTGCCTCTACCTGCATTAACAGTGACAGAAGTGTTTAGCTATTGACTACAACAACAGGCGATGATGTTGGTGGCATGCATTTTCAAAGGTTACATTTCACTGATTTGGAAAAATGCTATTACTGTATATTTAAGAGCTTCAGTGTATTTTCCTGCTTCAGTGCGGTGATGATCTCACCTGTAATAACAGATGACGGTGACACAGATGAGGGTGCAGCAGCACACAGTTACTGAAATAAGGAAGGCCAGCCAGTGAGGGTCTGGCGGCTCTACAAAAGATAATGAGAGAAAAAAATCTAATCAATACCAGTTATTCTCCAGAAATTCCAATTGTCATGCTTTACAACTCCCAGTCAGAAAATGCTGAAGCTCACCCAAGTCTCGAGGTGGTAAATCTGGCTTTAGGTCTCGATTACAAAAGTCAAACTGGCAGCATTCGATAGTTCGACGTGTCTGTGCAAACTGTGAATCCTGTAAAACATCAGTTTATGTCTCAGCAAGTGAGTAAAACTTACAAAGTCTGATATTTAGTGATATTAGAAGTGAAAGTGAAATAGAGGTTTATGAGACAAGTTTTCATACCTTGCACTGAAAGTGAGAGCCCTCATATTTCATGCAGCCTGAGCTTAGGATCACATCTCCATTTTCATCTTCTTCAATGATGGCGAAGCACTGCCCATTTGTCCTGTTATGTTTCAAAGACAAGCCATCAACTTCAAAATCCTTGAATACATATACACAAAGTATATTTACAATAAACAAAAGACGTACATGGTAAGGCTGAAAAATGAATCGAAATAAAATCAAAATCATATGTCTGAACACGCTGCTGGCTATGCTGCACTTATTTGTGCAGCTGTTTTGTCTGTAGTGTGTAGTGCTTTCTTAAATACACATAAACAGGGTCAGTGTATTACACGTGTTTTCAGAGTGGTTCTGTGCTCGATGCACACAAATTCTACAGTATCTATCTGGTGTCCTGAGTGACAGATGTGCTCGGAATTCGGTTTGGTGTGCTAAAGTGTGCTGAGCGCATTATAATTATAGCATTCCAGATTTACTTTAATTTCGCATTTGTGTAATCTAAAATCTGTTTGGCCGCTACATTTTACTATACAAATCTGAAATAATACCATGACAGTGGGTTTGTGTGTACAGAAAAGGAAATGAGCATTTCACTGCATCAAAAGGCTGCCTTCATCTCAACTACAACAGTTCCTGCAGTTTTCTGCCAAAATAAAGGCTTGAGGGTTTAACCCTTTAAGCTCTGAGGGTGTTTTTAAAGATTTCCTTAAGCACTCAAAAGTTATAGCATTACAAAAATAATTTATCCTAGTGTCCAAAAATGTCTCCATGTGTCCAAAAGCCAAACAAATATAACATAATAATTGGACATAAGAACTATTTACACATGCAAACACAACAATGACTAAAGGTTTGCATAGCATGCTGAATTTTTTTTTTGTAATGAGATTTCACAGAATGAGTTTCATTTGACTCGATGAGTCAGCATCGAGTCTGTCATTTACTTGGCACCATCTCCTGGTGGCCATATGTAACATTGTGCTTCATGTGGATTATCTAATGATCTATGCATCCGATTTTGTGTGAGCTCGTTTGAAAGATAATCACCTCCTCTAAATAATGTTATGTGATATTTTATGTTCCGTTTATTTTTCTTGATGTTATAAGCGAAAACGCAGCTTATAAGCAACACCAACATAATTGTCAAAGACATATACTTGGCTGTTATGCGCTATATAAAACAAAGAGGCTGGTTGTATTCTACTCTGAGAGCTTTCCAACAACATCTGGAACATGGCTGTTTGATAAGTTTGATGTTTTTACTTATTGCAATAATATGTACAGTGTACTTCTGATTTGTCTGCAAATTTCAAACCACTTGTTCAGTTTTGGTCATAATTAATTGTTGTTAAAATGAATCACAGTTCTTTTTTATTTTTATGTTTAGCATTTCACAGTTCAAATCGCAATATTTTTCAAAATAACTGCAATCAGATTTTTTGTTCAAATCGTTCAGCCCTAGTACATGGTCTCTGACACTTACTTGCAGGTGTTATTCTTGGCATCATCAGGGCAGTGTCCTGAGCAGTGGCAGCTGAGGAAGCGGGCAGCATCTTCTGGTGCCACAGTAGAGTCATCCCCAGGCCTTCTGAAGTCTGAGCCAGGCCTCACTCCAGTGCCCTGCAGCATGTGGTCTGGATTCTGACCTGCTATAAATGACAAGACACCAACAATCAATACAATGCTGTTTTTTCTTTTTTTGTTGTTGTTAAGATAAATTGCACTGAGATACAAAATGGCCAGCAGGTGTTAAACCACATCTGTGGTTAGAAACTCATATACCTATGATGAGAATGAGTCTTCATAAAATCACTTAGTAAGAAAATAAGACAATAAGGTGCTAAAAACCAATCTCCTAAATTATTTATATAGTTTCCTATCCTTCACCATCCTGCATGTCAAAGTTAGTCCTGAGAGTTTGACAAAGGATCCACACCTATTAAAAAAAAGCCAAAGCCCTCAAATCCAGTCCAACCCAAGTATCATGTACCCCTGCACAACATGAGCACCATTCCCCTTTCTGTTTGAAAACTGTAGACATCTTTTTACCTTTATTTGCATTTCAGTTAAAATAATGGCCCCTCTGAGATGTGTCACCACTGATCTCACTGTGTGTGTATATTGCTGCAGATGCTCAAGTATGACTAACGCAGACTTTCCAGTCTAGACTTGTTGGTAAAACCGCTCACAAAGCAGCAGTTTGTGAGATTGGGCAGCAGGCGACACGGCACTCTCTTTATCAGCTACATTCCATCGTCAGATCCCATTACCAGTCTGTCTTATTCTGCGGATCTTACAATTAGACTGGCCGCTCCTCCTGGACTAATTCTATTAGGATTCAGTGATTATATAGAGAGCTAGGCAAGATAAAGAAGCTTCTGTAGCTCTTCGATTCACTTAATAATTCAACAAATGGGTGACTATATACATACATACACTGGGTATGTGATAAATCAGTGATCCTCAATCAGGGGAACGTAAGCAGGTTCCAGGCAGTACACAAAAACAATTGGATTTTGTTATGTATATTTGAAATTAAAAACAAAGTGTATAACTTTAAAAAATAAATAAATATATAAAATAACCGGGATAAGGGCAGGGCAAAATATAGATTTTCTGATTAATCGCAAACTTAATTTGAACAATCTGGATATCCGTTCTTAAAATCCCAAAATGTATCTTTTAATATGCCAAGTTAAGCTGCATGTTGAGAGTAAAAGTTTGGCTTGACTTGTTCCGCTTGATGTGTGTCCAAAGACAAGATCCACACAATCCATTTGTCACTGATAATGCCTCTTTTAATATTCTTTCTGTTTGTATAATCAGTTGTTGATCAAAAACAACAACAAAGAAACATTTCATTATAAGAAGCAAGCTGTGTCACTCCACGTTCATTAAAATTAACTCAACCGAAACAAAATTCAGTGAATAACTGCTGCTATTCTTAGAGACAGTACCGTTTTAGCACTTGTTCTACATATGTGTAAATACTTATAAATAGTACAAATCAGTGGTGCACTGGTAACTGAACGTGTATACTAGCACAGGTGCAGTCAGTACTTCTACAAAGTTTAATAGCATAAGTTGTATTTAAATGTATTAACATGTTCACATTTAGCATACAACTCTATCGCTGGTGGCACATCAGCATTTCACTGTAGATACTAGAAAAGTCCCACGACTTACTGAAAAGGAAATAATGATTTGTTAGCAAATATCCCATCACAACTGAAACTAATGTTCTGATTGGTTGCTCAGCTAAGTCAGACTGTCTATCTTGCCCATGCATCTTTTGTGTTAGCTGTGCATGAGCACCTGCTTTGTCCTGAGCAGTGAAACTGCCCACTGTTCATAAGAAAAATCTTCCAGGTACTGTAGTCTTACCAGCATCTTCCACACATTTTAGTTCTTCCCAGCTGTGGCTATATGATGTTAACATCCAGTTTTTGACACTTAGGATAACTGAGGGACTCAAACACAGCTATTAAAAAAGGTGCAAACATTCATTGATGCTCAAAAGGCAAAATAATATATTAAGAACTAAGGGGATGTAAACTTTTGTATAGGGTGATTTGTATTAGGGCTGGAAGATATGTAAAAAATATTTTATCATTAAATCGCCTTAAAAATATCATGATATACGATTATATCATCAACCACCCTGCCGAGGGTCGGTGAATATTTTTGCTTTTTTGATTTTGCTTTTAAAATGTATTTATTGAAACATGAAAAGCACAAAAAAAAAGATATTTCTAAATTCAAATGGCACTTTAAACGAAAAAGCAATTAAAATAACAAAGTGATCAAAAAATCTTATTTAACCACCTCCCCAAATCCAGACATTTACCATCTCCAAAGACCCCATTTGCCATCACACAAGTATCCGTCAAAAAAAACAGGTGGACAATTACTAACAGCCTACAAATGAAGAACTAAAGACAATTATAAATGTAAAGACAATAATAATCAAAATAAATAAGCCTAATAAATTCCCTTGTGTTCCCAAAATAACGCTGCCAAATGTGTTTCGTGTTTGAATTGCGTTTAAGTAATACAGTTAATGCTGCCTAAAAAAATAAAAGAGAACTCAATTTTAGGTTCAAGGTGAACATGTCTTGTATTACTTTATGATTTAATCACTTTCATCTTTGTTTCTTTAATACAAAGATTTATATTAGGCAACTGAACCTGCAGAGTTGCATTCACAATGCATGTTAACCGCGAATTGGTCCGTGGAAATAAAGCGAACTAAACTCAAAGCACCTCCTGAGATGATCGGAGATCATTTTCAGCATTCTCATAGACGATATTATTCTTGCAAACAGTTTTCAGATGAATGAAACAGAGAAAAAAAAAAAAAAGGAAAAAAAAAGTGATAACTCTTTACATGCGCTTGTTCCACGAGCCTGTAAACAAACCGCGAATCAGACACGAATATTGATGGCTTTTTTGTCTGTTCTTAAAAATATAATAAAGTGTGTTTCTTCAAGTGCATGTCTTTGTGACTAACAGCATTTCTTGTCATGTCACTGAGACATCCTACAGGTTGCCCGCCTGTTGAGGGTAGATGAGCAAAATTACTCGCGTACGAAATACATTTGAACGAGGAGCTTGCGAACTGGATTCAGCTTTGTCGCATCTGGCGGGTGCTAGTTTCACACTCTGGGCTACTGTTTAATATATCTGGCGACTTCCCAGATCCATGGTTTTGCCATTTTCTGATTTTGATGATCATCGTCTGTCAATTGAGTGTCGCAATCGGCACTGGGATCTTTGTTAGATATCGTTGATATCCGATAACATCATCCTATCACCCAGCCCTAATTTGTATAAATTCTTATTTTGTCTTGTCTTATGTAGCTTCTGAAGGGCAGTTCTTAAAAAAAAGAAAAGAAAAAAGGATCTTTTAATCGCTTATATTTGTATACATTCTGAAAGGGTTGTGCAAACTTATGCACTCAACTGTTGCGGTTGAATATATTACGATAAACTGCAATATCAAAATTGGATTGTGATTGAAACTGCGCCAAACGCAAAGAGTGTGAATTACGCGGCTACAGATTCAATCTCTCATAAAAGTGTTATATAAACGGTGTAACAAACGCTATTCTCAGATTTTTCGTTTATTTAGTCGATCTGCTTCTTCATTTTTGAACTGTTGGACATGATTTGAATACACAAATAGATTAATAACAATATTGCAATATATCAATATATAATTGTTTTGGCACAAAATAATACTAATACAACACGTCTTTCTACTATAAACATAACAGCTGCAACCTGAACAAACATAGTACGATGACTGCATTCAGAAACAAAATCACTGATTTATAAACAACTGACTCCTGAGCCAGGGCTTTTAATGAATCGATCAAAAAAGACAAATCAGAGCGGTTACTGAATTAACACTTACTGAACCGTTAATCATTATAACTTTTCATTCATGTCTCAAAATGAACATATAAATGTTACCATGGCATGTGTACTTAGCTATGTTATAATATTTGGTTTGCTAGACTTAAACCAGTATAATTACTGACTGGTTGTTCATATAATAACAGACCATGTTAAATTCACACATTCAGAGAGTTTTATTCAATATGAAATGGTTTCAAAACATGTCACATATATTGTTACATTCAAATGCGTCACAAAAACAGCATTGTTTTGTTTAGCCTGTAGTCAAGTATGATGGAATGGAGGGATAAACTGTTTTGCAATTTAAGTAACCTACACTAAAAGGCAAATGACAATCATTTTTAATTTATGCAACAAAAAAAAAACAAAAAAAAAAAAAAGAAGAAAGTTTGTTATGTAATGACTCAATGGATCAATCTTGCGCATTTGAATGGATGGTACGGGAGACACAGTGGTGGTCTCTAACAGATCGATCTTTACTGTTGAGGCTAAGAGCCAAATGCAGAATGCGTGACAACAGGATACATCAGTAAACCAGTCGATTGCCACACAAACAAGGGTGCTGGGGAAACACCCTGAGAAGATATGAGCTGATAGAGGCAGGGCAGTTAAATGGCCAGATAAAACTTAGTTAGTTTGTGAAGCTGCGAGACCCTGCCTTGAAATGCTCCATCTATTAAAGCAATTCTAGACCACAAACTAAATGACGCACTCAGCCTCTCAAGTGCTCTCATTCAGGGTGCGG
The DNA here is from genome assembly GCF_019703515.2 of Myxocyprinus asiaticus. NCBI lineage: Eukaryota > Metazoa > Chordata > Actinopteri > Cypriniformes > Catostomidae > Myxocyprinus > Myxocyprinus asiaticus. The sequence continues at coordinate 25,703,389 of NC_059364.1, forward strand.
ACTGAACTCCATATCTTACTTACTAAGCGGATCAAACACAGTGTCTCATATTACTTTTGCTAAACTACAAAAATCAACTCTTAAAGAGAATTATACTGTCTAGACTAAATCTCATTCAACTACTCGCAGGGGATTTAAATTAGGTCATTTCAGTCACTGAGCTACTCAAAGCAAATGTAAAAGGTTGTGTGGCCTTGAGCCCTTGTAAAGGGAAACAGCCCCCTTGATGACGACGGACTCTGTTGCAAAATGTTAGCAAGAAAATTTTGCTTAAGCAGAAGGCTGGACCAGGATGAAATGTGCAAAGCCCCAAATAGGAACCCTGGGGGTCCGTCTCCCTCACTCTTTATTTCTCTTGTTTATTCTCTCCATTCAGGGCCAGTGCTTCAGTAATGACTGTGTGGATTGGAGGAAAATGATCTTTGAATTCTTTTGAAACACCTCAACTGCACTGCAACTGTGGTCACAGAAAACGCATACTGCATTTTTACCATATTGGCACCTTGAAACTCTGATGCTCTTCAAAATAGCTACAAAGCAGTCATACTGACTGTCCAAAGGATATCTTTGCCTGTTACTGACTGTGGGTGATGACTGAAGCCCATTAGAGCCTCCACATTCACATGTGTGCCTAATTCTGCCACCAGTTACAGTGGAGACTGAGGTCTGGCAGAGCAGCCTCCTATAATAAACCTCTCTAGCACACACACACACATGCACAAGAAAACATTTTACAGAAAATTCTGTAAAATGTTAGGGACTAACAGCCTCACTCCCCATTAATTTTCATTGTATGCAAAAAAAGCATGTTTCCTCTTGTGTTCCACAAAAGAAAGTCATACAGGTTTGTAATGACTTGAGCGCAAGTAAATGACGACATAATTATTAATTTTTGGGTGAAGTAACCATTTAAGCACTTGTTATGCTCAATCCTCATACATGAAACTTGAAATGGTAGTCGGCAAGAACTTTCCTCCCTTGGAAGCAATGAGGGCTAATGTCAGGTAAAATAGAATAAAGTCATGATATTGGAGAAAACAGAAGTGATGTTATTTTTGGTTTAAATTTTCATGCATTTTAATTAAGTTGTTTACCTAAACTTCACTTGTTGGAAAGTGTGGGAAAAGACAGTCTGCATTTGAAACACACTTTCTTCTGCCCTAGGAAGAGTGCTTACAACATTCACTATTAAATCCAGGTACAAGTCTACAATTGCTTGGGGGAAAAAACAAGCACTTTAAACTGTGGAGGAGACTGATGGCTTTCAGTCACCAATGTCACCTCTCTTTTTCTGTAAGATTAAGTTTCAGATGTGCAGACACCTGCCTGAAATTACATTTCATGGCTGCATCTAATGAGCAAGGTAAAAAAAGAGGTACTATAGAGCCATTTAACTAGCTGTTACACAACTCGAACACTGGGAAAAACAACAGTGCATTGAGAAGTCAAATGTCCTCGCTTTCATGCCACATCTCTGGTTTCAACCATTTCCTACTTTTCTGCTGCATCTGTACAAAAAGACATGGACAAGGACATTAGACTGATGTTTGATATAATATGAACTCTAAAGGAAAACTGAGCTGTTCGAAAATCTGACTACTGGGCATGTAACAAGACTTCCTCTCTTTCTCTAAACCAACATATTTGCCCAAATCAATTTAAATATAGCACTGAAAAGGCCTTTAATACAGAGAGTGTTAACCCACAGTGGCATGAGTTAAGTCTTGTAAGTGATAGGCCTAGTTCAACCAAAAATGACAATTTCATCATAATTTACTCACCCCCTTTGTTCTCAGTCAAAAAAAGAAAAGGGGGCAAATAAACAAACATAAGTTTTCATTTGCAATGATAACTTTATCTGTTAGTCCAAAAAAGTGGATAGAAATTAGGGCTGGGAAATTTAACATTAATTTCTGTGATTAATAGTTGACTGTCAAACTCGCTAAAAACAAATTCACACAATTAATGCAGTATCCGCTTTTTTTTAACTTCCTGAAATTTACTAATGTATTTCCCAACTTTCTGTTGCTAAAATTGCCATATACACATTTCCAGAAGGTACGAGCTCAACTCAACTGCACATCCTAACACAGAAACTGATTGTGTGGAGTAGTGCATGCTTATTCATTACGCGCAACGCATGTCTTGGGCATAATAAACACGGGAGCAGATTTACTGTAAGGAGAATGGAGCCTTGACCAGCAAGTGGTGAGCCAGGTGTGGGAGAGATACGGGCAAGCTGCTGTATCTCTTCACATTGCCCAAAAACACTCACTCACGGTCATCTGAACCAGTTCAAAAGCAAAACCACACGAGAGAGACCCAGCATGTGCACGACACTGAACGGCAGCCAAAGAAAATAACAGTTTTGAGATTTAAAACTTCAGCAAATTAAACTGCAGCATTCAATTTGTTTTATATCTGAAAGTTTAGTGTCTAATAATGCATTGGCAATGTACATTTAAGTTTATCTTGCCAATAAAGCTTGATATAAATTGAATCTTACCATTAAATCCTTTAACTAAAAGTCCACTAGAAAATAGCAAAAGATTTGCCCAACTTTTAATTACAGCATGTCCCCTAATTTTATGGCATGTATAAATATACTTGTATATACCTGTAAAAGTGTTACATTTGACACCTATCCACAAAAAACTGAACTGTACATATTTAAATAATTAAAATGATGGATGAATTTTTTTGCAAGTTCTTTAAGACAAAGTATAAAATAAATATATTTATGATTATATCTTAGTGTTTGCTTTAATGTACCATGTACAGTTGAAGTCAGAAGTTTACAAACACTTAGGATGAAGTCATTAAAATTAATTTTTTAACCACTCCACAGATTTCATATTAGCAAACTATAGTTTTGGCAAGTCGTTTAGGACATCTACTTTGTGCATGACATGAGTAATTTTTCCAACAATTGTTTACAGACAGATTGTTTCACTTTTAATTGACTATATCACAATTCAAGTGAGTCAGAAGTTTAAGTTAACTGTGCCTTTAAGCGGCTTAAAAAAAAAAAAAAAAAAAAAAAAAAGTCAAGCCTTTAGGCAATTAACCATTTGGCTTCTGACAGGCTAATTGGAGTCAATTGGAGGCCTACCTTCAAACTTATTGGGCTTTTCCACTGCACGGTACGGCTCGACTCTGCTCGCTTTTTGGGGGTTTTCCACTGTGGATAGTACCTGGTACTTTTTTTAGCACCACCTCGTCGAGGTTCCAAGTGAGCCAAGCCGATACTAAATGTGACATCAAAACCCTGCAGATCACTGATTGGTCAGAGAGAATCGTCACTACCAGTTTCACTGGATTTGCGACACGGGACATCAACCTGCTAGTTTTAAAGTTAGCAACAGCGATAGCAGTATCATTTGTTCACGCGACTTTCGAATTGTAAAAAGAAATAGCTATGCGCAAAGCCACGCCGTGGTCAATAAACGAGGTGCAGACGTTCCTCTCGTTAGTAGCCGAGGAGAGGATCCAACGAGAGCTGGATGGGGTGACGCAACTATGACAATCATCTTATAATCCCACCCACGTTGAGGCTGCACTAAACTGCAGTGGAAAAGCAAGCTCAGAAAAGTAAAGCGAGCAGAGTCGAGTCGAACCGTAACGTGCAGTGGAAAAGTGCCATTAGTGCCTCTTTGCTTGACATCATGGGAAAATCAAAAGAAATCTGCCAAGAAAAAAATTTGTGGACCTCCACAAGTCTGGTTTATCCTTGGGAGCAATTTCCAAAAGCCTGAAGGTACCACTTTCATCTGTACAAACAATAGTACGCAAGTATAATCACCATGGGACCATGCAGCCATCATACTGCTGAGGAAGGAGACTGTCTCCTAGAGATGAACGTAGTTTGGTGCGAAAAGTGCAAATCAATCCTAGAACAACAGCCAAGGACCTTGTGAAGATGCTGGAGGAAACAAGTAGACAAGTATCTATATCCACAGTAAAACGAGTCCTATATCGATATAAACTGAAAGGCTGCTCAGCAAGGAAGAAGCCACTGCTCCAAAACTGCCATAAAAAAGCCAGACTACAGTTTGCAAGTGCACATGGGGACAAAGAGCTTACTTTTTGGAGAAATGTCCTCTGGTCTGATGAAACAAGAATAGAACTGTTTGGCCATAATGACCATCGTTATGTTTGGAGGAAAAAGGGTGAGGCTTGCAAGCCAAAGAGCACCATCCCAACTGTGAAGCATGGGGGCGGCACCATCATATTGTGGGGGCACTTTACTGCAGGAGGAACTGGTGCACTTTACAAAATAGATGGCATCATGAGGAAGGAAAAATATGTGGATATATTGAAGCAACATCACAAGACATCAGCCAGGAAGTTAAAGCTCAGTCACATATGGGTCTTTCTAATGGACAATGACCCCAAGCATTCCTCCAAGTTGTAGCAAAATGGCTTAAGGACCACAAAGTCAAGGTACTGGAGTGGCCATCACAAAGCCCTGACCTCAATCCTATAGACAATTTGTGGGCAGAACTGAAAAAGTGCGAGCAAGGAGGCCTACAAACCTGACTCAGTTACACCAGTTCTGTCTAGAGGAATGGGCCAAAATTCCAGCAACTTATTGTGAGAAACTTGTGGAAGGCTACACAAAACGTTTGACCCAAGTTAAACAATTTAAAGGCCATGCAACAAAATACTAACAAAGTGTATGTAAACATCTGACCCACTGGGAATGTGATGAAAGGAATAAAAGCTGAAATAAATCATTCTCTCTACTATTATTCTGACATTTCACATTCTTAAAATAAAGTAGTGATCCTAACTGACCAAAGACAGGGAATGTTTTCAACGATTAAATGTCACAAATTGTGAAAAACTGAGTTTAAATGTATTTGGCTAAGGTGTATATAAACTTCTGACTTCAACTGTACCATGATTAATTGCGATTAATCACAGACAACTGTGTGATTACTTAAAACATTTTAATCAATTCAGAGCCCTAATAAAAATGTAGATGAATAAAATAAAACATTTAAACTGCACAAAAAATTTAGTCAGAGCGGGACAGCAAGCAATCCATTTGTAATATCTAAAATCTGTCCACACTTATAAGGGACTTAAATCTGAAGACCAAAAGCAGAAAAGAGTCCAAGTATTTCCAGACAACACAGAGTGTTTGGAAAAACTCGTACCTACTGGCAATTGTGACAGTGCCATATAGGAAATGGTTAATGTGCTAAAAAAGGAAGAGAGAGCGGCAACAATCACTTGAACAGCTTCCTGTAGTGGGGGGCCTCGTAGAGGCACATGGTTCAAGACTGAGTCACCATGGGAAAGATGTATTTGAAACTCCCTGGCATGGGTAAACAAACAACAGAGATATCTAGCTAAACCATCAGAACAAAGCGGTATTTTTACATAGACAAAAGCTCAGAATTAAAGTTTGCCAACATAAACAATGTGCGCTAAAATATAAAACTGAAGGTCAGCTTCGCCCTCACAAAGCAGGTTTTTCTGTACTCTGAAACTGCATTCAGAAGAATCAAGTGTTGCTATTTGCCGTCATAGCTCATTGACTGCTCACAAGCGACCTTTGTGGCAGCATCTGCCGAGTTTAATGTGAAAACCGAATAATTTTGTTTGGCTCAGGGAGGGCTTTTTCTTATTAAACAAAGGTATCAGTTTTCTTTGAGATCAGTAAACATCACATTATTAAACATATGGAAACGTTCAGTGTAGCACATCTGATTCTTGTCCTGCTGTTCTCCTATCACATCAAAGCAAGTCGCATTTAGGGTAAAAAAAAATATCACGAATGCAAGGCTCAAAACAAAACAACGTGTATGACTTAGCTTTAGCCTTATCCTTGTAACAATCAAGAACATTCAAGAAAATGAAGCAGCAAAGTGTTGGCTAGAACTACTAAAGCCTCTATTATTTGCCTGCCTGAGTTGACCTCACATACTACAGTTACTCTGCTCAGTTTAGGTAAACAGTTTAAATATAAGCTACTGTATCAAAAAAAGAAAATATGTGTAGGACAGAAAACACCCTTACCTCCTACGCACAGCGTTAGAATGCAGGCTCCAGTCAAAAACACTGACAAAGACGAAAGCCTTGCCATCGTCAATCAACCTTTGGGGGTGAAGACGAGATTAGGCTGTTTATCCTCCTAAATTTCCAGTGACCACTAACGCACAGGTGGAGCAATCAAAATTATGGCTCAAGGGGCTGCAGAGATGACCAGTATGAAAGGAATGGAGAGGGTGAGGTAGGAGGATGATGGCTCTACAAACTCAGAGATTCCTTCTCACGGGGTCCACGGCACTAGAATAAAATAAAAGAAACCACACATGTGATGAGCAGACCATACTACGTCTCAATGCATCTTTTTAAATAAGTCTAAGAAATACCCATCCCAAGAATTACTCAACCTTCTTTGTTTGAGGTTACACTTGAAGTTTATCTCGAGTTCTGACAAATTCAAACTAGATTGCCCTTGGTTTCACAATAATGTAGCCTAATTTGTGTATTATGTGAATTCATATTTCTATGATCTATACATTTATATGACCTTAAGGTAATTAAAAGGAGTATAACAATAGTGGATGATAAAACTGCACACAGAAGAGAACCTGGAGGGAAATGTTTAAAGAGCACCTATTATGGTTTTTAAAATGTGCCTAATTTTGTTTTAAAGATCTCATACAATAGATTTACATGCATCCTAGGTCAAAAAACACTTTGATTTGCTCATAATTTAAATTGCAGCATTACCTTTTTTTCCCCAGTGTCAAAAACGACTCCTTCAATGATCCGTTCTAAATGATTCATTCTAAACTCCTCCTTTCAGAGAGCCTACTCTGCTCTGATTGGTCAGATGTCCCAGTCTGTTGTGACTGGTCTACCGCTTAGTGTAGTGTTTGAGGGCGGGTCAAAGCTGTTCGCGAGCAGCCAGTGAAGACCAGAGGCGGGTTTTTTGTTACCAAATTACGTAGGTTAGTACAGAAAGTAAGTCTGGAATTACTAACGACTCGTGTCAGGTGTTCAGAATCGGTTCTTTCTTTTGGGAGTCAATAACTCCATTTGTCATGGACTTTGATTTTTCAAACTTTGCAGACTTTTTTACATTCACAAACAGCTATACAACACACAACATGAAAGGTAATATTTGAAAAACCATAATAGGTGCTCTTTAAATCTACCACATTTACCAAAGACTTTTGCATGATGAATCTTATTCACAAACCACCCGCAATCTTGTTTAAGCAGGTGCAACCGGCACTGAAATAGTGCAGCGTCTTTACTATTTACATTAATTCATTGTCATTCCATTCCATGTAAACGCACCACCTTTTTACGTAAATTAGGCTCATTATTGATTGCACTTTGTTCACAAAACTCGGTGCTATTTGCTCAGCACAATAAACATCAAGCTATTAATGTCTGATGAAAGCAGGTGGAACGCTGCATTTTATTTCAAAAAGATGTTTCTATATATTTTCTCTCGATGATGGCATCAGTAATTCATCAGATAATGATCAAATTATGGAGAAGAGCATTATAACCTGGCATATATCCAAACACACGTTGTAGTCAAGTTCACTTTCTGCATGTAAAGAAATGAATCAGGTGTCTAGATCACAATAGTGGAGTGATGCTCCACAGTTCCAGCAGAGTGTGCCAGATCGTGGTGGTCTGAAGCCTTCTCTTCTATATAACGCTCAAAACCGACCCAAAGGTTTTTCTGGGCTTGACCCCTCAACCCGTCAGACCGGCGCTACTCTTGAATGCTGAAACATGCCCAAATAATTTGATAAAGGATGTTCCAGCAATTACCCCGCGTTGGCCTCTTCCAGCGTTAATAACGTGATGTGTCTGTTCCCTTGTAGGTCTGTGCGTCTCGCTGCAATTAGTGGCCCTGAGCAAAGTCTGTCCTGAGGGGGGACAAATTAGTGGCAGAGTGGGCCGGTGTCTGTCACTTCTGATTTGCCCAAGGGGGACAAAGAGCCCCGACCTGTGCCCCACTTTCACACATCCCTTACTGGATAACAAGGGAACAAAGCCAGCCTTCGCAAGGCAGGGGTAAAGATAGCTGTGCAGGCACCTACACACAGAAACAAGAGGCAGCAGCTGATTGTGTCTACAAGGGGTGTAACGGTTCTGAGAAGAAAAAACAAAGACAAAAAAAAGAACCGTATGGTTCGCCACACACAGTTCGGTAAGCATTTGCACCGAGGTTTACCTCAAGTCTAATGACACATCTGAAGCACCAGTATGGTGAAGAAAACACAGCGTCAAATAGACAGGCAAAGTTACAACCTCTGCTAATGCACCTGTATGGCTCTGTAGCGCCAACGGTGTCTCATTTCTACAGAGAGTAGCTGTCCAATTAACAGTTTGTATGTTAAATCAGTTAATTACATCACAGTTCTGCATGCACTGGTGTGTAGTTAATAATGGCAAGCAAAGAAGGCCCCGGCTTCATTTAAGTCACCTATCTGAAAACATTTGATTCGCAGTCATTTACAACAGCGATCGCCACAGGGGCCAGGTGTGACCACACTGATTGCACCGCCATAATGACGGCCCTGGTAGTATCCATTCAGAAACCATGATTTTACTATAGTCATATTGTAGTAATCATGGAACCATGGTTAATTTTGTGGTTACTATGGTTTAACTAAAAAGAACATGGTGAAACTGTAGTAAAACTATGGTTACTGTAGTAAAACCATGGTGATTTTTCATAAGGGCAAAACGGTTGAAGTGTTTGCTACCAAATATAGTATTCTTATTTTGGATTTGGCAGTACAATTTTTTTTTTTCTGAACATAGCAAATACCGAAGCATACCAAAACTGTGATACAAACAGAAACAGACACTGTGAGACAAATTTGAAACGTTACGCCCCTAGTGTCTACTAGGGTTGAGATCCTACACAAGCAGCAGGATCAAGTACATCCAGGGAAATTTAAGGGCTGCAGGTAAAGGAGATGAATAAGATGCCTTACAGCTTACCAGGAAGACGTCACAACCAAAACCCCTTTAGTAAACAAGGGAATAAAGATGTGTAAACAACCGTGTGTACGCAGAAATGGTGCAGAAACTGTATTGGTCAAGCATATTAAGTCCCATTATAAAGTTGTGTAATTAAACAATTTCTCTGTTGCAGCAGGAATTAATTATACAGGTCAAAAACCGTAAGTTCCAAGGTTGAAAGAATGGGAAGAGAGTCAATGCAAGACTACAGGAGGACTTCTATAGCAGACATGCACCAATATGTCAGTCAAACATTGGTATCGGCCAATAAAAGCCATTATTTGCACTACTGGATAGTGGACGATTGTGAGGGTCCATTATTTTCTGGAAAAACAGTGTGGAAAAACACGTTGAACAATAGCCTACATCTCATACTTTGTGTGAGAAAATGTCTCGTGTGGAATTATTTTGAATCGGGTGACAATGACAGCAGATTTGCAGTTTGTAAGCTCTGCACTGCTAGCATTTAATGAGGTGGAACTTCCATTAAAACTTTTAACACAACTAATTTGATTACACATCTTAAAGCTTGACACAGCAAGGAATATTATGAGTTTGTTAAAGCTAAACCGGAGGCTCCTTCAGCTAAAAAGAGACAAGCTTCATCATTAGGGATTCAGTTAATGCGAGTTAATAATGTGCTTTTTGTTTCAGTGTTTTGTGTATAACCGAGACCAGTTATTCTGAAACATGAAAAACACGAAAAGACAGAGAGACATTTCTTTAGAAGTTGTGTAATTATCAGTGATTTGAAACAAGGTAGCATTTAACAAGGTAACATAGAACCACCAAACTACTGGTATTGGCAGATGTTGTTATAGTAATCGGATAATGTATCGGCACACAAATTTTGTATCGTTGCATCCATAGTTTACAGATGTTCGTATTAGAATTTTGCCAATACAGATAACAAATTGTTGGATGAAAAAGGATAACTAATTGAACGGCCGATAGATTTAAAAAAGTATATACTGCGTTTACACCTCAAATGTGATGTGGTGACGTGTTTTTGACTACCTCCGTATGTGGTTTTTGTGATCAGATCACAAAACATTTTAGATTCGTTTTGACCTGTATTTAGAGCTGACCACTTGTGATTGGATCACCCGAAATGCATCTTAATACCAGGTGTAAACGAGGTCATAAAGCAGCATCCTAAATATGAAAAGGAGCTTAATAAAAGTGTATGAGGGCCACTAAAAGGGAATCACTAACATTCTGCAGGTAAAAACATCACTCAGATGTTCCTTCAATCTTGGACATGAATTGCTAAACATGTCAAGTCATGTCCTGACCTGATGAAGACAAAACTTTGGATCTATGAAACAGTTGTGTGTATAGGGCAAGAGGAACCCCTGGAAGTAGCTCACAATACTTATATATTGGACTGATCACATTCACTATTAGGACTGATGGACTTTTACATCAGTCAAGCTGTCTTGAAAGGATTTCTATCACTTTTATTGCCTCCAAAGTATCACAGATCTTCAAGGAATGTTCCGGGTTCAGTACAAATGAAGCTAAATCAACAGCTTTTGTGGCATAATGTTGATAACCACAAAAATTTATTTTGACTCGTTCCTCCTTTTCTTTAAAAAAAAAGTTACAATGAGGCACTTCCAATGGAAGTGAATGTGGACAATTTTTGGAGGGTTTAAAACACAAATGTGAAGCTTATAATTTTATAAAAGCACTTGCATTAATTCTTCTGTTAAAACTTGTGTATTATTTGAGCTATTTTAGGCTTTGTTGACATTACATTGTCATGGTAACGAAGTTGTAAATTTGGCTATAACTTTACACAGAAAAGGTTTATAAGGATGTTATCACATTAAAATCATGTTTACACACATCATTTATGTCTTGTGGTTATAATTTTGAAAAAGTGAGTATTTTAACATTAAAAAATTGGCCCCCATTCACTTCCATTGTAAGTGCCTCACTGGATCCTCGAATTTGGCTCTTTTTAAAGAAAAAGTGGAATGAGTCGAAATTCATTTTTGTGGTAAACAACATCATGCCACAAATGCTATCGATTGAACTTAACTTGTACTGAACCCGGAACATTCCTTTAAAGCAATATAAGGCACACTATGCTTCAGTGTTTCATCAGACACTCCTGGAGCACTGCCGGTGCTGTAAATCTATGTAAGGAGGCTGAATGAATGGGGGTATTGTTTGCTGATGTGTAAGTATGGTACACCTTTGCAGTCAACCTTATGCCTGACCATGGATGTCTCCCAATATATTTTTCTGTCTTTCCTCATATGCAAGTAGAACATAATTTAGGGGTTTCAATTTCAACACAACATACAGGCATCTGTGCATGTGTGGGGAAAAAAAATGGTTTTATGTGGGGTGACAGCATAAGATAAAATCTTTCAGTAGAAAATTCCATATCTTGCCAATGTGTAATACTGTTATGAAAATACAGATAGGTGCAGAAATAGAATCAGCTCCATAAATGTAGGCGAGACTGTGAATAATACATTCCACTGCAGACAACTATCTGTGAAATAAATCTCACCTTGCCTTTACTATCAGTCTCCTACAGCCTGCAATGACGACCAGAGAGTTCTGGTGTTTGTTTCTCTCCCCCAAACCCCCCCGCCCTCTGCCTGCTTTGGCCCGGATCTCTGTTCCCTCCTGGGGCCCCTCCTTACAGCAGTGCTCCCAGTACTGGAGGCTGCCTTCCCTCAGTGTCGGCGCTATGCCCGACATGCCTTTCAAGGCCTGCTAGACTGCAGGGCAGACTTTCTGGCTCCGCTGCCATTGTTTGCTTGGCTGATTTGTGCCTCATCCCAGAAAAGAATTAGCATAAGAATACTTAGGCACACTGAGATGTACCCCACAACCAACTCACTCTCCCATCATCTTCTTTTCTTCTTCCTCCTTCTCCTCCTCATCGAAGTCCAGTATCTCTTCCTGAGACAGTGTCAATTCACTATCAAGCTGCTGCCTTGTGGACAGTTGGTAAAGCAGACTTTCCATGTAGCACAAAACTTCAGATTCTTTCCTAACACAGCAGTGGATCGCATGCAAATAACAAAAGTTAATCTGTGGAGCACTTGGGTGCAACATGAGCTCCTTCAGCCAGATTTCTCTGGAAGGGTAATGGGTTGAGACACCATTTCTACAAAGTCTCCAAAACCTGAGTACATTTTGGCTGAAATCTCAAGAAACTCAGCTCAACAGATTGGAACAGCCCATCTGTAAAACACTAAATTAAACAACTGATTCAACAAACTGATCTGTTCTTTGTGCGTATAAATGTACAAACTACCCAATAGGGGTCAACCGATATGTTTTTTTCAGGACAGATACAGATAACAATTATTAGTAATCAAGGAGACCGATAACTGATATTTGGGGCCAATATACATTTGCAGTAAAAATTCTAATTTTAAATCAACAGTCAAAAAGTATCTTAAGAACTGGGCAAGAATGAGGACATTGTAGTCTAAAGACATCCAAACTAGTGGACTATGGGGGATCTTCTACTGTTTATATACACATAGGAAAGATACTGAATGGGGGTTCAGGGATAACCCCTGAGAGAAAATGTATGTAAAAGTCTTAATAAACAATTTGTATATTTTCTTTCAAATGCAAATGTCCCAAAAACAAACAAACAATCTAAATAGTGCAGTTTAAATACTGTTTGCTATGGTTAAGTATAAATGGGCTGAATATCAAATAAATGGAAACGTTTTTCATCATAAGCAGAGAACTCGTAATTTCAAAGTTTTGGTTGTCTTTCTTGCCATCCATGCCAGAGATGATGTTATCTCTGATTCATTTTCACAACATTTAAACAAAAAACTCTGTTTATTATCAATAGGCTCGAAACATGTCGATTAATAAAGCTAATTTTAGACGGGAAAAAAACATTTCTAGTCTAAAGGCGCTCTGGAACCACATTAAATTGTCCTGTCACAAACCTTGTCATATCAGACACAAAGATTGTTTCTGCTTCATTTTTGTTTTCTGTAATGGATACCAGCAAAAGATGCTGATCTATATTGCTGCTCACTGTATTTTTACGCTACGGTCTACTGTCATTAAAATAACCACATCTGCAGCTCTACTAGGCGGCATGTCATGTTGCGGCCCGGTGGAGAGAGGCAATGCGTGCGGAGCGCGAAAGGGCATTAATGTAGCGTGTTCGGTGCTAGAGAAAAACATTCAAGGATATAGCGCTAAAACATCAGTGCTATCTACGCCCCGGAGCGCTTGCGGTGTACACAGCTCTGCTGTTTTGTCGCGCTGCTAACCTAAAGTGTAGGAATGGTGAGATGGGGCAACCGTTGTCATGATGTCTCGTGGTCTGGATGGAACAAATCGGGGGTTCGAACCCGGGCCGCTAATTGGTGACCGCTAGCATGGAGAATTTTGAGGTTTACTGCAACTTTAGTATCTGAATTCTTAATTTTGTCACTATGTTTCCTAAATAGCACTTCATTAGACTTATTTCACAATCCTTCAGGGCTGCAATGATAATAAAATAACATCAGAATTGCGATATGGTCATGTGAGATTATTAAACCACAAAAAGATGCGATTTAATTTCATTAATAGATGGTCTGTGCACGCTGCGAAGTGAACAGGTTACGTGCTGTTATGTGTGCAAGTTATTATACACATTTGAAAACGCGACACAGGATCACAGAAATGAGAGACAATGGTGTTTAACCAGATTTGTAATGAGGAAACTGTCAAATACACACCTAGCACAATTCTTAGGTGTTATGTGCCCTCTTTCAGTTTTCTTTTTTTTTTTTTTTTGTGCTTATAAATGAACTATTTATCATAAAATGAGTTCAAATCGCTAGGTGGTTGATTTCCACGTACTTTTTTAATGGTCTAGATTGTTTTTAGTTACTCACCCTCTTCCTGTTAGGCTATTGTTATTTGTAGAACAAACAATAATAAAAAAAAAAGATTCTTAGCTCTTATTTGCATGATTTATGCCTCTTGTTAAGACTTAGGTGGCAGGCGATAACTACTTTCTGCTTGTACTTCTCCCAAAGCTCAGCCTAAAATGTATAATTATACTTCTCTTCTTTTCACCAGAGACAAATCATTTTGCTTTTCATTTCTTGGAATTTACATAGGAACAAATCTGGATTTACAAATTTACTGGAATTACTGGAGCAGCAGAATTGTATTGTGAGTTTATTTTCCATTACCTGCCACTAACATTCCACTGAAAGGCCCGAGTTAGTGGAGGTGCTGGGGTTTGATGAGAGCCAGGTTCAATCTAGAGACCTACAATACCACTTCATCTAGCAACAAGTTTGAACCATCTCTGGACTTCTAAGGATGCTGTTTTGGGATTCCCATTACTTCAGGGAATGCATTGTTTCAAACATCTGGATCTAATGCCTACTATTGTCTCTATGATTAATTATATGAGCCATTTCCAGCTCTGCATAATAATTGTTCACATGACCTTTCTAAAGGAAAAATTCCCCCTTTCCAGAATTTGTCACATTGTTACATCTGCTGACCAAAAATCTACACCACAGGTGTGGGAGAAACTGGGTGGGGCTGTTACAGTAAAAAAACAGTCACACATAGATAAAATGTAGACTTGTCAATGTTATTTCTGCAAAAATGAATTTCAAAATCCAAACATGTGGAAACCATCTGTTGCTGTCTGTCTATTCCTGATGGAGGGAGCATTCCTATCTCTTAACTTAGGTCATATAAATCACATTTGTTGCTTTTGAAAAGAAAACAAACTACTTGTACTGCAATGGATTTCAGTCTAAAAGACATGTCAAAAACAGAATAATCTATGGTGTCCTCCTTTAGCAGAGGTTTCCCTACCGTACAAAAAGATCCATTTCTGTGAAGCATGTTTGCGTAACATTTGGTAAACATGGAAGCTGGTTGCAGGTGTCATTCGGAACCAGGTGGTTGAATGTCCAAATCGCATTTGGGTTCTGGCATAGTACCCCAAAAACCTGTAACACAAGGGAGACAAAATCCTTTATGTACTGTACTACAGAGCGCAACGCACGTTACATAATACACCATATTGAAAATGTACCTTCAAACATTTTGAAATTCTGCAAGAAATATAAGAAAGTGAATTTCTGAATAATAAATTATAATTTTTCTACAGGTCACCAGGCTGAATCTTCAAACCAAGGTAACTTGAAGGTACAGCTAATAATTGTCAGCAAACCTATTTGATAACTCTATTTTTATTATCTAGTGAGCCAAACATATAGCAACAGAAGATAAAGCACTGTTGCTTTGCTACATTACGGTAGCTGCTTTGAAGCAAAGAGACTTCCGAGTAATGAACAAGAGTAAAGACAAGTGACAAGACATATTGTTTAGGGGTGGACCGATCAATCGGCCACCGATCGAAATCTGGCGATATTCATCTCAAATCCGTGATCGCCGATGGGCTGATCGTGCCTAGATTTAGGGTCGATCTTTTTGCAGCATGCAGGGAATCACACATACACTGCTCCTCTAATGAATGAGTGCTTGCTCAGCCCTTAAAGCATGACAGAGTGGCCTTTGGAAGGTGAGTTGTTGGCAATTCTAAGCATTCACGAATGTAAACTTTCAGACATGATGTAAATCACATGAATATGCGGTTTTATTTTTTTAAAATGTGTAATAATTACACGTGTATGAATATTAAGTTGCCCTTTTTTTAGAGTCATTACGGTAGTTATTCTGACTCAGTGAGCAGGAAGAGGATAAAGAGGCTGCTAACAGGTATAAAAACAAATTAAACAACAAATAAACAAGCGAATACAATTCTGAGCACACGTGATGTAAAGTGAGTCGTGACAATCAGACGTTGTGTTGAGCGATAGAGACTGTTTGAGCGATCATGAGCACTTTTAGCTTCACTCCCTTCAATGTGCTCACTTGCAATGTTAATCAAACATGTGTGCTCTCCATGTGCTCTCGATATCTCATCAGTCACTCATCCCAGCGCTATTCTGTGAGGATCCCAATTTAAATCAGATTAATGTTGGTCACATTACCACTGATCACAGCAATTACATTTGAACCATAACTGCACCGTGTCTTCACTCATTTGCTTAAAAGACAGTAAACAAATCAAAGATATTAATGAATTCTCACTGGAGCAGTTTTTGAGCTTGTAATGGATATATTTTTCTTATTTTTGAATGTATCTCTGCTGTGTGTGATGCTCTCATGGTTTTTACCGCTTACCAGTATGTCACAATGACCTTTTGATATTGGCAACAGAACTATTCATAATGGTTTCAAAACAAATAAATGTTAGCAATTTCACAATTAATGTAAATTTAATGTAATTTTGGTGATAATTTATGAAAAGGTTCCATTCGTTATCATTAGTTAATGCATTAGGTATCATGAACAAACAATGAACAGTATATTTTTTACAGCATTTATTAATCATAATATTAGTTAATAAAAATACAATTGTTCATTGTTAGTTCATAGTGAATTAATGTTAACTTACACAACTTTTGATTTTAAAAAAATGTAATAGAATATAATGTAGGGATGGGCATTCATCAATTTGATATCCGAATATTTAAGCTCATAAAAAACGAATATTCGAATATTCTATTATTTAAATGAAGGTAACTAGTGAGAAAGTTGTAAAATTATTTTTTTAGTCAAAGTTACGCAAACTTTGACTAAAAAACATTAAAAAAAACAAGCTTCTAATTATATCCAAAACAAGCTTATATTATGTCCTGTGTTTTTTTTTAATTGAAAATATTTATACAAGCAATGCATGAAAACAAAAAAGTATAGAATGAAAGCATTTAAGCTCATGCAAAGCGAAGAAAAAGTAACCGCTAATTAAGTAGACTGACGCAGTTAACGTACAGGATGAATATAAACACTTGACATATAATTGTTATGTTTATATTGTATCTTATGTTTTTGTTGAGAAAAACAAGCACATCCACATGCTCAGTTAACTATACTCATTTATACACACCAGTTTAAATGGAATGTCCCTTACCTCAGCTAGCAAAGTCTTTCTCGGATGCCATGTTTGTTGTTTACAGAAGCGTTGTGGTGATTACATTGTAATGGGGACGCTGCTTTCTGACGAGCTGCACATATACGGGAGTAAAGAGTACACCGCTTATACAGAACATTTAAACAGGAACCCAGCTTTCTCACAGTAAGCCACATTCTCACAATAACCCACTTTTTTGGTGTCCACCTAAACGTACTGACAGAACAGTCTGCTCATCAAATGTGATCAACTTGTGTCCACACTCAACAGCGCCACCCAGTGTATTCTGTTATAACTGCTAGTTTTAGTTTGTGTGTTCAGGATTTAACATGCATCTCACTGTATATGGCCAGCAAAGCGAAACTTTGTGAAAAGTATTTTTACTATTCGAATAATTATTGCAGAACGAATACTCGAGTATTCGACTACTCATGCACATCCCTAATATGTTGTAACTAACATTAAGTTAGCTCATGTTAACTACAGTAATGTTGTTGAATTATATTAAAAAAATGGAACCTTTTTGTAAAGTTACCATAATTTTAAGTGTGGCAAAGTGCACTTTAAGAAAAAAAAAATACGGTAATGGCCAATCTTAGTGTTTTAAAAAAAAAAAAAAAAAAAATCAGAGATCGGTATCGGCCTCAAATTTCCTGATCAGTGCACCACTAATATCGTTAATTGTAGAGATGTAGACGGTTAACCGTTCACAATTTGTTCGACTAATACTATCAGTTAAAAATCAGCCAAGAGGTTAATCACAGAAACAACAGAGTGGCAATTTGTTGGGTCTATCCAAGGGGCTCCAAAATAATTATTCATTTATAAGTACTCATTCAAATGTTGATGTAATAACTATTGCTAAATATGCACATCTGTCATATGAGCCTGTTTTGTTTCGGCCAGTATAGAGCTTTGTCATACCTGTTTGGTCACTTAATTGTTTCATGGCTTTTCATTTTTTTCTGTAGCATTGTACAAGTAGTCCCACCCACCATAAAATCCAATGCGTCTAAAAAATTAGTCTCCGCTGTAAATTACAAATCTAATATACTTTGATTGTCTCTCTTTGTGTAGCATTTCATTTTCATAGACTACGTTTACATGGACACCTTAAAGTGGCTTATTGCGAGAAAGCAGCGTTCCGGTTTGCATGTATAAACTGCGTACTCTTTACTCCTGTATATACAGTTGAAGTCAGAAGTTTACATACACTTAGGTTGAAGTCATTAAAACACATTTTTTAACCACTCCACAGATTTAATATTAGCAAACTATAGTTTTGGCAAGTCATTTAGGACATCTACTTGTGCATGATATCAGCAATTTTTCCAACAATTGTTTACAGACAGATTGTTTCACTTTTAATTGACTATATCACAATTCAAGTGAGTCAGAAATTTACATACACTGAGTTAACTGTGCTTTTAAGCAGCTTGGAAAATTCCAGATAATGATGTCAAACCTTTAGGCAATTAGCTTCTGATAGGCTAATTGGAGTCAATTAGAGGTGTACCTGTGGATGTATTTTAAGGCCTACCTTCAAACTCAGTGCCTCTTTGCTTGACATCATGGGAAAATCAAAAGAAATCAGCCAAGACCTCAGAAAAAAAAATTGTGGACCTCCAAGTCTGGTTCATCCTTGGGAGCAATTTCCAAATGCCTGAAGGTACCACGTTCATCTGTACAAACAACAGTACGTAAATATAAACGGCATGGGGCAATGCAGCCATCATACCGCTCAGGAAGGAGACATATTCTGTCTCCAAGTGATGAATGTAGTTTGGTGCAAAAAGTGCGACTCAATCTCAAAACAAAAGCAAAGGACCTTGTGAAGATGCTGGACGAAACAGGTCGACAAGTATCTATATCCACAGAAAAACGAGTCCTATATTGACATAACCCGAAAGGCTGCTCAGCAAGGAAGAAGCCGCTGCTCCAAAATTGCCATAAAAAAGCCAGACTACAGCAATACAGTGCTGCAAAGTAGAGCAGTAGAAACTCTTGTGAGATTTTTCTTAAATATAATGTAATTATTATTATTATTATTATATATATGTTATTATTATTATTACTACTACTACTACTATATTAAATATTTTACTATACAGAGGGAATATATTTCTGTCGCATTTTTTTCAATTTCATGCATCTAGTTAAATGGAACTTTTTGATGACTTCACATCTCACCTCTGTTAAAGCAGTTTGATATATGGGCCAATGTGTTTATTAAACTTAAAAAAAACAACTATGTTTTAATTATATAGTCTGCATGTGCAGTGCTTCACAGTGAATAAAGTGCTCTGCTCTTTGTCATCAATACACACACATAGCGCATGTGATGTTAATGATGCAGTTAATGTTTAAGCAGTGTTTTCTCACATTCACTATCGTTGAAGCGCGAAGCTCATGCAAATCACATATTTGTTTAATTAAATCTCAGCCTTTTGTGGTTTAATCATCAGACTAGGTCATACCACGATTTTAATTAAATTAATTGTGAATTTATACATTCATTTTATCCAAAATGTCAAATTCCATGATATTCCGTGTTTTATAGTAATTCCATTTTTATGAATGGATTCTGCGATTTCGTCCACGTTTTCCACATCGTGGAAATCATAAGGCCCTACCAAACGCCACCAGCTAATATGGAAAACAGGTTTATAAGCAGTTACAAGACCAGACAGAAATCTGTTTGGTCGCCTTTGCAATGTCCCAACCCATCTTCGAACTCACCCTATCTGATGCCACTCTAAATAATTTACTCCGACAGCCAAGTGTATTTAAAGCAGATCAATACCATTAAAGGACAGATGGGGCATATGAATAAATAGAGACCACTCTCCTCATGGCAAAGGCTCAGCACTACATCAACCTCTCATTGCATTGTTTTATCCCATCTTTTTTTTTTTTTTTTTAATCTGCCATCATGCTAACCAACAGCGGCGTAGAAAGCGTTAAAGAAATCAATTGCTCTCATTCACTTCCCAACCATCCTTCAATGAGCAATGGGAAAAACAACTGCAAATGCCTACACAGCCTACAGTTAAACGTGTTTAATAAGGGCTCTAGGGTAGTGTGTATCAAACGGCCATGCTCATCTAGGATTAGTTTTCCACATTTTAGATCAAAGTGATATGACTAAATGGGGTGTTGATACATCAGCACTTTTGTGATGAGATGGTAGAAACATTCAAGACCAGGTCTGATGTTGCGTGTGTATGTTTTTCTCTCTTGCTTAGCCATCCTGTCTCCAGAGTGAGTCAGGGAGGAGGGGTGGGGGGGCTGACTTTACATGGCGCAGCAGCCTGAAGAACGCAGGCAGGGATGTGAAACCTGATCTATACTGCCTTTTAACCCACCTCCCCTCCAACCTCCTTGCTGGAACCTTGCCACAGACTCCCACTGCAATCTGATCCCTCTCACTGTGGCTGAGATTGAAACACAGAGGGCTCCAGGGCAAATCAATTTGGGCCTGGCAGATATATATAATATATAAAAAGAAAAATCAGATAAGCAGAGGGAAAAACAAAATCTGTGTTGTTGTATGATATTGAAGACTTTTAAGCAATCAAGTGATTCTATTTGGATGTTACTTTTTAAGACAGAGATCACATAACGTTCGTCTTAATTTCTGTTGAAGCGTTAGCCTAGTTCAAGTCACCTCACGTTGGGCTTTAAGCACATGAGCCGTGCATTTGCTTAACAATAGCTCTTCAATGAATGTCCAAAGCAAGACAAATAACAGCTCTAGAAGTTACTGTAACTAAATACACGGTCACAGTATATGCAAGTCACAAAGATATATCTCGACATACAAGCACACAGTCTTTTTACATTTATTAATATGCACCTTAAATCTGTTCTTACCAGCACAGTGATCCCTGTCATTGAGAAGGGATGGGACAATATATACTGAAATTTGAAATATCATGAACCAAATTAAATGACGAACCACATAAATGCAAAACTCAATATTTCAAAATTTGCAACACTGTTTTCTGTCCGTATGGTCATAAATGAAATGACCCATCAAACATCAAAATCCCTCTGTCACTTTTTTCTACACTGTTTACAAGGTTTGCATAAGGTCCTTTAAGTGCTTGAAAATACGCTTTTAAAAGTTAAAATCACCTTGTTTTGTTGAAAAGTGCTTGAGATTAAAACAGAACATTTGTTCTGTGTAATGTGTGTCCATCAAATATGAGACCCAAGCACTCAAATATAACTGAATAATGTGTCTTTTAATATCCTTTCTGTTCTTTACAGTCACTTGTTGATCAAAAAGTAAAAAGAAACTATTAAATATATGCTTGATATCGCCAAGACTCTCTTGATTTTGTTCTAGACAATTAGACCTTTGTGGTTTGGTTGGACTGAATGAATGCTGGTATCTAGCAACAGTGTGATGTAGTGCTGCCTCGGATGACTGTCTGAAACCAGTTTCCGGAGGTACCTTCATATGCAAATGCTGTGTGTTAAGTCATTGACTGATAGGTCAGCAAGGCAAGAAGGACGCATCCAATGTAAATTCTTGTAAATTGTACACAATATTTCAAATAGTGACAGCACATATCACTATTATATGTACAATTTCATGATATAATATTAATTGATAGAATATAGAATTTGTATATGTTTAAAGTTCAAATGTGATAAGCAAATTATTTAAAATATATATACACTTTCTCATTCTTTTTAGGACAGGTGCTGTTCAGTTCTATTGCTTGTTCTGCAACTGATCAGACTAAATGTAGCTCAATATTTTTGAAGGTTTATTTGTTTGTTATCTTTTCTCATTGAGAAAGGTATATGAGAAACTCGCTATTATCTGAACTTAGAGCATTTACTGTATATTGTAAATTAAAGAACTTTATGCTGATGAGAAATTATAATGTGCAGTTTGCTCAAACTAAACACAATTCTCTGTCATACTTTGACATTTAAGTGTTACTATATCGAATCGTGAACCTCATATTGTACATCAAACCGATTCGTGTGTAACCGGTCCTGCTCTAGCCGCTCCGAGCGGGATTCGAACCGGCCTTTCGGTCAGTCGCTAGTGCGCCTCTTGAGGCTAGGGGAGTGAGGTTTACACACACTGCACAGCTACCATTACACGTGCGATAACCATATGGTCCCATCCCTAATATTGACTTGATTCCTGATATTTTTTGCAAATGGAGAGGCTGAAGCAAGCTATGGAATGTACAGCTCTCTAGCATGTATATACTGCAAGCATTTCATTTTCTAAAATAAAACCACTTTTCCCAGAATAAGCCTTTCTCCTCCGAGCCTCTGCAAGCAGACAGCTTCACAGGCAGTGTTACCATCTGGCTTTTGAGCTCCTTGTGTACCAGACCTCCAAGCTTTGAGAAGGTAAACGAGCTGAAAAGATCCCCCCAGAACCAGTAAATTAAAAGCAGCTTTTGTATTGAGAGGGGGAAAGGCATGGCCAAAAAAATAAATAAAAACAAAAAAATCAGGACAGCAATACACACATATAACCCCAAATATATGGTAATACGAAAATGCACAGTAAAAGGAGGAACACATTTATAATAGTGTTTTTCATAAACAGGTAATAAATAAATAAAAGACATTAACTAAAAACAGCCTGAAGCCAAAAACAATAAATGAAAAGAACAAATAATCCAAAATAAAGGAAAACACAATATTGCAAAGTGTAGAGGAACATTTTCTCTGAATGAACACACTAACGCGTTGAAAAGTGAGACAGCTGTCACATTTTAAGGAAAGTTGTTTATGTTAGCATTATGTCGCTGCCGCGTTAAAAACTACACACTTTCAATCGGACTTTACAAACAGTGTCATTTGGCTTTAGGCGATGTTAACGGCATTTTAAACGAATAACATGTAGGACAATAGTTATACAGTATTATTTGGGAGAGAGTCGCTGTAGATTGTTAAGTAAACCAATTAAAAAGTCTATTTCGACTTGCTAACAGCGATAGCAAACTAGCTACAGTCAACTCGCGTCAAGAATCTGACAAAATTACTAAAACTCGTAAATGTCTTTCATTACACATTTTAAGTATTGTACATTTGTTTACAGCGAGATAATAAAAAAAAATGAAACAAGTAATACAGCTTAGCAAGTCAGTCAAAAAACATTTCCGAGGAAAATGCCAAATTCAATACAACAAACTTTCGTCAGGCAGCGTTCGCTTAGCCGAGCTAACACGTCCCACTTCACTTACCGAAAAGATCCTTCAGTAAAGTTTATATCCGTATAATCCGTCAGTTTAATGAGCTCTCGACACTGGGACAATTCCGAGGGGTCTGTCGTGGTCTACTCTCTGCGAAATACGTAAAAGGTCTGGCATTGGCACTAACCATCACAGTACAGCGATGCGCTCTCACTGACGATACACAAATACACGCAACACGCAGCGATCGCGCCGATTTACCTGACAGTACAGCTCCCCCTGGCGTATGAAGATGAATATGGTTGTGCGAATCGAGACTGTCTGGGCATTACCGAACTACACTTGGCTGCAAGTTTGCACTGTTTGTAAAGGTGCAATATTTGAGAAAAAAATGATACACATTTCTTAACATATTATTCCTTTATATTATGTTTATTTCATTTTTAATCCATAAATTAAATACATTATAAATACACCCAGTTGCATTCTTTCCTATGTATGGTAATGTATGGTATTTGCTGAAACTGTACATTGCATAAATTTCTTTCAAACAGTTTTATCACCATTTAGTGTATAAGTTAAACATGACTTAGATTTAAATGTAACAAATAATGTGATTAAAATATTACAAACGTGAATAAATTATGGCGCTGTCCAAACTGTAGTACAGTGTTATAACATTTAATCAAAAAATATTTAAGTTATGAGCAATTGTTTTGACAGTTTGTATAAAGCAACTTAATATTTTTGTACTAGTCATGTTCCAAAAATTAAATGCAAATACAAGTCATTATTTTGACATTAAGGTCATGGTATTGGGTAATACAAGCACAAAGTAAGGCTGTTTGTTTTCTCCCAAAGGAAAAAAATAAATAAATTCAGATCTGTATCCACATCTCAGTTTGAACCATTTTTTGTTACTCTCCTACATAAATACCCAAAGAAAGAATCTGCAGTATTCAACAGAAGACTGCATTGAAGATACTTTATGTAATAAAAAAAAAACAATAAAAAAAAAACATCATTAAGGGTGTTTTTTGTTACAGTAACACAAATAAATTGCAAATTCATGATTTTTGTTTTCATTTTTCCCCCATTTTAAATTCCCAGTTGAATATGGCAGATGGTTTTACATTATGTGAAAAGTAACTGACATTCAGCTTGACATTCAATAGTGTAAAATTACACAATGAAAACACGTCTTGTATCTGTTTATGCAGTGTATTAAAATTATACAGTAAATCCATACACCTGAACCCAAGGCTGTGTACTCTATAAAAAAAATAAATAAAAAAAAGAAAAAAAGAAGCTAATAATTTATTTCATTAGAGGCATTTTACGTGCATGAAAAACTGCTGTTTAAACTAATAACCCTGCTGTATCAACCTGACATCTAAAGTAGTCATAAAAACACTTCTCAACTCTAACTATGGTAGGTTAGATCAAATTCAAAATATGACAGTGAAAATATACTGACTTACGCTGACACGTCAAGGGTGCACTCATAAAACATGTCTGAATAAAACAGGAGTTTCTTCAAAAGAATTATATGAATAAAAATACACAGCCTGAAGGGAAATGAGTGTCTACAATTGCTCTTACATTTCAAAATGTGAAAACATTGGTGTTGAATTTCTGCGGTAGCCATGTGGCATAAAACAAATACTTTAACTGTAAGCTTAAAGGAATTTTACGAGTTCAATGCAAGTTAAGCTCAGTCAACAGCATTTGTAGCATAATGTTGATTACCACAAAAAATAATTTTGACTCGTCCCTCCTTTTCTTTAAAAAAAGCAAAAAATGTAGGTCACAGTGAGGCACTTACAATGGAAGTGAATGGGGGGGCCAATTTTTGTAGGGTTTAGAGGCAGAAATGGGAAGCTTATCGTTTTATAAAAGCACTTACATGAATTCTTCTGTTAAAACTCATGTATTATTTGAGCTGTAAAATTGTTTACATCATAGTTTTTACAGTGTTTTTAGTTTTTTTTTACATTAAACTAAAATCATGTTAACATGCATATTGTTTAGGTCTTGTGGCTATAGTTTTTAAACAGTGAGTATTTTAACGTTTACGGATTGGCCCCATTCACTTCTATTGTGTCTCGCTGTAACCCCAATTTTTCTTTTTTTTTTTTTCTTTTTTTTTTAAGTAGGGACAAGTCGAAATAAATTTTTGTGGTAATCAATATTATGCTACAAATGCTGTCCATTGAGCTTAACTGAAACCAGAATATTCCTTTAAAGTTGCAGCTCACAGCTAGGTAGCATCTACCCACTGAGAATACTAAGAACAAAGTCTAAGTTACCACATTTGTTATAATTTTCTAGAAAACATTAAGAATCCAATTTATCCAATTATGTGGTGAAATCGATCTTGTCTTGTTGATTAAATTATTAATCAAATTAAATTATCAATCCCTCGTTCTTGGAAAAGAAAACAAGTAAATTATCTGTGCAAATCAGAACACTATGTAATTTGCAAATACAATCTTAATATTGAGTTTTTGGGCACAACAAATAACAGAACTAAAAACAACTATAATAGATGACCAAGAGAAACAGTTTAAGGTACTCGGTTCAGCATGGTAGGCTGGAAATTAAACAGCTATTTAGTCTTGCATACTGTACATTGTGAGGGCAAGAACTGATTGAACATTTAAATTCTGTTACCTTGTCAGGTGCCCTGTTTATATTGTTTTTAATTGGCAAATGGAAACTAACACTAATGTTAACATCACAAATGCATTATCTGCTCACTTTCACACATGAACAAGATTTGTAGCACATAAAAATGACCCATTCAGCATTTAAAAGACTCAGTGTAAAGTGAAATCGCAATAGGCCTCGTTATTTTTGTGAAAACAACTTGTAATGCAATAAAAAGAAATACAACTAAGATTCCTTTCAGGGTAAAGGCTTAATAAAATTCATAGATTTTTGTTCAGGCTCTGTTTTTGATTTATGAATGATCTGAGACGTGACATCAACTCAAGACTATGCCTGGCCATGAACAAGTACATCTCTAGACAATATTCACCAAAAACACAACAACATCCATGTATAACATTTTAAATTCTAAATAACGAACGAGCTACTTGGTTAGGAATCTAACTAAATTCTAATGAAGGAGCACAAATCAGTGTTTTAGTCACTAACATCATAAAAATGCTGTTTAAATTCACCAAACCAAAAAGTGAAAAAGATGTTACCTCAGTTAAATTAATGTATATCAGGCAAACAAGTGCCTGTATGCACATTTATTATAATAAAAGATAAAGAATGAACTAAATAAATCATCCTCTATGTGCACATTGAGATTTAATTTGAATTTAAAAATGTGCATTTGTCAGAACACCTATCTGTTTAATTAAAAATGATATATATATCTTTTATATTAATTTTTATATGTGTCATTTTCTGTAAGATTTTCTATTCATTTGGGTTGGCAGTGATGCCTTGCCATAGAACCTCAAATGCAAATGTTATATAAACTGCATTTAGTTTTTTCTCCAACAGCTTCTGTTGCACCACTGAAGCATCTACACATTGATGGCATGTGCATGCTTCTTGCATAAGGGCTTGTCCTTCTTGGAGTAAAAAGGTTGCCCTTCCAGGTTCACATTGCACACCTGTATGTCAAGACAGAAGATAATTTCTTGTAACTAAATAATTTGTAAACGGTCTTCGGGAAAGTACATCTAAAAACATTGATTTTGTACCTACCGCACAAACAAAGCAAGTATCATGCCATGTGTGGCCAAGAGCTTCAATAAATTTGTCTCCTGCCTCAACTGGGAAGTCACAGCCATGGCATTTTGTGCTGAAGAGAGCAATGTAATCTGGTGACAGAGAAACAGTTAGTGAAAATATGGTAGACCTGTAAAATGCATACAGCGCAGTCTAAAAAGAAATCAAACATAGCTGGTGATTCCCTTACCTTTCTCACAATAGGGCTCCCCATCCTCCATATGGAAGAGGCTGTTTCCAAATGGTTTTCCACAGGCTGCACAAACAAAGCAAGTAGTATGCCAGGTCTGCCGCAGTGCATGCATCACTTCCTGTTGAGCACATGTTGAGCAGAGTAACTGTCAGTACCTGTGAAATGTGACTGTGTACAAATCAACATGTTTGTACATGTTATTAAGTTTTGAAACTTACTCCCATGATCTTGGTATTGCATCGGGCACAGGTAGGGGCAAAGAATTCTCCATAGCAGTTCTCACAGTAAACATTATTCTGCTCCTCCACAAAGCTGACATCAGCCAGAGACGAGTGGCAGTAATGGCAGTTGAACTCCTCGGGATGCCAGGAACGACCCAATGCCACCAGGAATGGTCCCCTGGAGGGTCAGAATACAATGTAGCATCAAACAATTTCCTTTGATGATTATGAAAGACAAATTTGAAAATCATGTTTTTGGAAAGTGTATATTTTCTGCAACATTAAACAGAATTGCAATCGGTTTGTTTTAGTTGCTTTTAGTGACATGACATTACGACATGGGCTCAACCAATGGCGTGAACTTGCAGCTCGTCAAGGTGGGGAATTCACTAAGTATAAATTGCACCCAATAGAAATGCAGTTTATTTGCATGCATTGCAATACTCAGAGCCAGCATGAAAGATCTGAATTGCGTCTTGCAAATTGCGTTCAGCACAGATTTTGTGGGTGTGTTTGCGCCGTTGTCTGATCAGCATAATTCCTTTAGTAAATCAGACACTAAACCAGAACAAATATATCTTTAACAAAAAAAAAAAAAAAAAAGCGCGATATTTATTGCAAATAGCGAATGAATGAAGCTCAAATTACAATTAGCCTAATTTAAATAGAAAGGTTTCATGTTTGCACGGAAACTAATGACAATGACTGAATTTAAAAATAATACAGTGCTATTTCAGTGCAGATTGCACCGTCTTAAACTAGATTATGGGTGATTAGTGAATAAGACACAGGTTTTCTGCATCGAAATACCACACGCAAAAATGCCACAACTGCTTAATAAATTTGCTTCACAATGTTTTTGCAATTCTTCTGTGCAAGTGTAAGTAGATATAGCAGCAGGCTGGAGATCTCCAAATGGGGGAGGAATCTCAAAAAGAGGTTGGAGTTACTCCAAAGGGGGCAGGGCTACTCCAAAAGGGGGCAGGGTTACTCCAAAAGGGGGTTGCACAAACTCCAAAAAGGGGCTTCACGTCCACACATGGTTGAGTTAGGGAAAGGGTTCAGTTAGGGGATCCCTATTTCTTTGCTGGTGGTTTGGATCTCCTGCCCCTTTTTGGAGCTCTGCCTGCAGCTATATCCTTCTCTGCTAGTGGGGCAGAAACTGCACACTTCATTTTTAGGAAAAAGAGTGAATGCAGGGGGAGACAATGATTTGCAACTCTCTGACATCACAATTATGTCACAAAAGGTCACAATTAGATTGACAAATATTGCACAGATGCACAAGTGTAATCATACCTGATGATGTTGTTGCAGGATGCACACAGAGGTGTTCTGCTGCTGGCTGCAAACCGCTCAGCCCTTTGAGCAACTCCACGAGCCACAGGTGGAAGTGGGGCGGGGTTGAATGGAGGAGAGGAAGGGTTGAAAGCAGGACTTGGAGCAGCAGGAGCAGGGATGGGGTTGGGGATGTAGGCTGGTGGTCGTGGGGCAGCCTGGGGCAGAGCCTGCACTTTGATACTTGTGGTAGTGGGTTTGCTAGGGTCAAATTTCTGGGCAAAATTATCATCAATAACCCAAGGAGGCCTGCTGGAAGGAGGGGCTGGAGCTGGGGCAGGTGGAGCAGGAGCATGAACCATTGTTGGAGCTGGTGCTAAAAGATGCAAATCAATTAGTAACATGTACACATATTCTGTATATACTGCTTTATACACACAGTGCACACACAATAATATGTGCAATAGCTACCTGGGGCAGCCTGGTAGGCCGTAGGCACAATGGTGGCAGTGCTGACCAATTTAGGAGGTGCTGGACCTACAGGGATCTGGATGGAGCTGTGTTGCATGGGTGGCTGTTGCATGGGTGGCTGTTGCATGGGTGGAGGCTGCTGCATGAGTGGTGGCTTCTGCATGAGTGGTGGCTGCTGCATAGTTGGAGGCTGTGTGTAAGGACTGTAGAAGAACAGACCAGAAACTGTAACATTTCAGTTCAAATGCATGACTAACAGAGCATCAAAACTATTCCTTCTTACCGCTTACAGTAAACAATATCAAATACATATTATTGGTGGTAGAAATTTTACTGACTATTATACTAGCTAAATTAGTTTGAATGAAGTTATCTAAGAGACTGAGACTATACTGCTAATATTTCCCATGGATGTCTGATCAAATACTCCACCACTTTCACATAGTCCAGTTCGACAGCATCTTACCTGGTATTCATTCCCTTCATCACAATTTTTTATGCAACAGTTAGTGTTGTTTTAAAGAAAGTAAGACCATCTAGTACCAAAAACAGTGTTAGAAGAGAGAGCCTCCATTGCAAAAGTTTTAAATGAAATGACAAGGTTACACAATTCCTTTCCACGCATTTATAGATACATTATAAAATATGGTTATAACATAAAAGGTTAACGCGAAATCACCAAAGCATAAGTATTATCCTTTAGTGCCAGTTGGCTAAAAATGGATGGAGAAGGGAGAAAAGATCTGTTACTGCACATACTTTATAAAACACTGACACTGTGAGGAAGAAAACATGCTTGCTGATTGAACACAGAGCTGCACCACAGCAGTACCTGGAGATGGAGGTTTTGTACTGGGAAGTGTAATCAATTGAAGTCTCCAAGTTGAAGCTATAACAAAGACACAAAAGGTGGACAGTCAAACTTATCATGCCTAGATTGAGCTGCAGTGAAGCCATACACACTCATATACACTGCTGCCATAATATCTAAATATTGTGATTCACATTTATGATGAATTAGGCGACCCAAACAACTCAACATCATCTATTCACATTAATAACAAATAAAAATCTGTCTGGGTTTTAATAGTTTATTCACAATGTTTAGGTTGATTTTTTAAAATGATTAATTTCTTAAAATGTAGAGTATCAGATGCTTTGACATTTGGGGCCCTATTTTAAGAGCACTAGCGCTAAGCACAGCACTATGCCATATGTCATACAGTACACGTAAAGTCAGTGGGCATGGCCATGAAGTTTTGGTACTTTCGTGCAAGCATGCGCTAAGTCTAGGCACAAGTGGGTTTGCCGAAATTGTGCGCAAGGCGCTAATGGGCTGGGTCAAGTGCAATTTAATTTGGAGGTTCTTTTACAGCACCATTTGCATCATATTATATAGTCCATTCCCTGTCAAGCACCAGCGATATAAACAAAGACAGCACATTCATAAGAAGTTGGTAGTGTAAATGGACTGTAAGCAATTAATTAGAAGAATAGAAAAATTATATTCTTCGGGGCCAGGACCACCTTAATGTGGTCTTTGATTGTCATGGACATAATTTGATGTTCCACTTTATTTTCAGAGTTTGGACATGAACTTTATTACCACCTACTAGTGAAATCTCCAATCTGGAACTGAGTTTGTCTTTGCTCTGATATAAGATGTGCTTATACAACATCTTAGCGCAATGTCCTATTTTTCAGGAAAATAGCAATTTGCCACTTCATTAACATACAATACACTCACAGTTTGCGCGATAACACACACAGTAGTGCAAACACTCCAACATCATGACCACTTGCACTGGCACAAAATTTGCACTTAGAATTAGTACTCTCACGAAAATTGGATAAGACGTTGAGCACAGTCATAGTGTGTAGTGCTGCGCTTAGCGCACTCACAAAATAGAGCCCTTGAAATCAGCGAGATTATGCAGTAACCCTTTATAGAATGAGTTAGATGTGTCCTCTTGTTTGTCTAAAGTTGATGGAGACTTAAGTTTGCTGTAGATTGATCTACAGATGTACAGTATAAGTGAACACGGCAACAAATAGACCATGCACAAATACATGCATAAATAAAATGATGTTGGTAAATCTTACCAACATAAAGACATGCAAGCACACATGAAAAAGTACCTAAAGAATCATGTTGAGTTCAAGGCAAAGACATGTACCAACAATTTCTGTTTTCCCAGAGATAAATATTCCCGTATCTAATAGTATGAGGCCCAATATAAGTTAACACACAATCCATGTATTTCAGGACCCTGAATATTAATAGTCTTTATTTCAGTTGTGTGATCTCCTGTAGAAGTTAATCTGAATTAAAAAGAAATATGGCTATGGCCTATAATTACTAATTACTGGAGACTTCTGTAATTATAAGTCAATGTATAGATCTTGAAAGCATGAAGTTCACTCCAGTCTGCATGCAAAAATCTTATTAGCAGGGTCAGCATTAGCAATGGATGAGGAAATGTCATAGTTAGATCCAAACACAGTGCAGTTTCTGCTATGTCTAAGAACAAACTTGTTTAAGATAATCAAACATGAGCATTGGTTAGCATGGATTACTCTCAGTAAATCAAGCTGTATGGCAGTAGACTTTGTCTTAATAGTGGACTGTCTATTAATACGGCTCATTAATCAGTGTATGAGTATATCATTGTCTTATTGACATTGCTTTTTTGACTGTCACAATGTGTACTAAATAAAATATTTACAAAATATATGTGTGTGAATTTAAAGCAATTAATAAGAAATTAAATCTGAAATCAAAACCTCTTCAAAAGAGAAAACCAAGCCGGGCAAAATATTGCTCATCCCCCAAAGGTAACATTTTAAGTTGTTTCATAAAAGTCACTGTCTCTGATTTCATAAATACCCATGTCTTACTGTTTTGTTGAGCATTCTTTTGGCAAACAATATTAGAATAAGTTAATGGAAGTCATAAAAGGTTTGCATTTGAATAAAGTTCTGGTGCTAAAAGATTGATAGAAACTCCAGACAAAAAAGCAGAACTTTAAAACCAATAGTTAATCGTGATGTAAGTTAAATTAAATGTGAGCTTCTAACTTCCTTTGGGGGATGAGCATTTGTCATAGTAAGCAGCAACTGCAACAAAAAATTGGGTTAAATCCAAGCTGACCAAATTAGAGGATTAAAGTAATATTATCATGTCATACTATTGGTTATAACATTATTAGGACTAGAAGAATGGCTTGGTTTAGAGTCTCCAGTGATCAATGAAAGCTCTCCATACAAACACATTAATTTAAAATGTCCTACAATCTCTCAAATGTAAAGTTAGAATTTAACTGCACCATAATTGTTAATTACTAATAGAGGTTAATTAACATTTAAATAACTTGTCTACTAACATTATGTGAAACACATAGCCAAACCGATGACCAGTAATTAATCAAATTCTAACAGTTTTTTTTCTTCTTTTCTACAGATATTTAAAATATAGATGAATAACCCAATATGCCAAGAGCAATAAAAATGAAAAAAGAGCAAACCTGAAATATCAATTAAATGTAAAGCAATAGAATACAAATTGACACATATATGCATGCCAAGGGAGAATAACCAAAAAAAAAAAAAAAAAAAAAGTTGAAAAAAATAAGAAAAATACAAATCACAAACATGCAACTTTACCTGTCTACCAGGGATTGCTCAGGTGCCTGATAGGCTTTCTGCGGCTCCAACAGGAGCCCATTGGGCGAAGCAGCGATAGCAGGCGGACAGATTGGTGCAAGGCTGGTGGAAACTGGAGCATGCTCGGCAGGAGTACTAGATATAGGTTAGGTTGCATTGATTTCAGAAAAGCCAGGCCAAAGTCATAAATATATACAGCAGCCATGTTTCATGCTGTGTATGTATATATGCCTTTATTTGCAAGTTACATTTTATAATAGGCACTTTACAAGGCAGCTGCCTCATTCTCATGCATGCAGAAAGCCTCAGCATTTCTGAGCCCAATGCAAGGATGTCCATCAAGGAGGCAGAAATGATTAAAAGACCTAACCTGTTGGTTTCTTCTGAATTCATTATCCCTAGAGCTCACTGAAACAGCCCATGTGACTTCTTTCTTTGGTGGAACACAAAATGAGATGCTAGGTAGAATATTTGGGCCAGACAGCCTTAGTCCCCATTCATTTTTACTGTATTGAAAAAGAAGCAATGAAAGTAAATGGTGACTGAGGCTGGAAATGAGCTTGGAACAACATGAGGGTGAGTAAATGATTACAGAATTGCCCTTTTGGGGTTAACTATCACATTTACTAATTTTGCAATGGGAGGACTGCAAAAACTGTGAAATAAAAGATTATAAACTACTGACTTGGCATGAGTCACTGTTTGAGCTGTGAATAAGGACAGTCGAATTTCACTCTGAATGATGTGATGTCTTGACAACTGAAAGTGTAAGTGCTATTCTAGGACTAATTAAATAAATCCACACATGAGGGCTACTACAATCAATCATGTGCTCGTTCAGGGACAATAAACTGCAGTTGGCATGACCACACCATAATAGAAAGATGCAGGGTATAGGTCAAATAAACCCTCTTAGTCTGCCCATAAAACACTATATATTTTATTAAATGGTTAGAGTAGCAGTAGATGGTGTTAAATAATACTCCCCTGTGATCTAAGCAAAAAAGTGCCTTATTTCACAAACACAGATAAAATATCACTACTGACAGGTAGTGAGGTCACTTTTTTGATAATTTGGTATCCCCTTTGCATAATCAAACACAATTAAATAAATAATGAAAACATCTTGGTGTGGTAGCCGCCCAGGCAGAGGAGAAAAGATAAAAGACAGGCACCTAGCAGCAGCAGGCTTGGTGGTGGACCGATGGCTGACCCCCCTTCATACTCTCTGCAACCATCTTTCCTGACCATCTCTCTCCATTTCTGGAGGGGTGAGGTAATTAATAGTATTGTAATGGAAGAGAGAGAGAGAGGTCTGGAACTGTTGGTTGCAGACATTTATGAAGCCTTCAATAAGCTTTAATCACTTTCTGTGGTGAACTTGTATGTATATTGAATCCCTCTCTGTTGTTTGTAGTGTGTAACATGTAAGCAGAGCATGTACATGTGTGTATTGCTTTGGGTAAGGTGCGTGGTGGTAGAAAGCAGACACAGATTAGCATTTATAGCAAGCTGTGAGAGACTGAAATTAGAGAACATTTTTTAAAACTCTAATAAGATTTGAAAAATCTATAGACTATAAGCAAAGAAAACATGTAACTTAATATATGCAGCTTTTACTCTTTAGTCTGACTCACACACACCAACACAGAGTGGAGAGTCATATTGTCCTAACACTGAATTCTTAAACTGGCTATTCTGTTAACTTGTGGCACTTTAGAGTTAAATGTTTAAAATCCACAACAATGGCCAACAATTGCTCAAAAAACAAAACACAAAAGCAGACAAAACCTTCAGAAAGAGAGGTTGTTATTGAAAAGTGTGCTAAACTACTTGCAAACTTGACTAGGACCAGGGAGCAAAGAGAGTCAAGACAGACTGAGGGTAATTTCAGACAAGAAACTGCAGTGCCACCTGCTGGCATTATCCGCTTAACACATAGTTTGGACATAGGGAAAGAGTGTTCTTGTTCTGCAGCAAAGGGGTGCAACACCTTCACATGAAAAGCAGCCATTTGACATTTAGATTATCACTGTACATTATCACTGTAGACTATCTCTTTACAGTAAATTCAGGCATGCAAATTAGCAAACAAAGTTTGAATAGTAGAGGGTAAATATGGATATTCATGCAATAACAATAATCACACACAGTAGACATGGGAGGTACTTTGAAGCTTTGAATGAAGAAATTAGACTTAAGTGATACATTTTCAGAAATATGATACTATTTAAGGTACAGACCCGTCACTGGGGTGGTACCCTTGTTTTGGTTACACACTGTTATTTGTACCCTTAAAGGAATAACTCACCCAAAAATAAAAATTCTCCCATTATTTATTCACCCTCATGACTATGACTTTCTTTCTTCTGCTGAACACAAACAAAGATTTTTAGAAGAATATCTCGGCTCTTTTGGTCCATACAATGCAAGTGAATGGTCGACAGAACTTTAAAGGTCCAAAGAAAATAAAAAATAAAAGGCAGCATAAAGTAATCCATACGACTCCAGTATTTAAATCCATGTCTTCAGAAGCGATATGATAGCTGTGGGTGAGAAACAGATCAATATTTATGTCCTTTTTCACTATAAATTCTCCTCCTTGCCCAGTAGGTGGCAATATGCAAGAAGAATGTGAATCGCCAAAAACAAAAGAAGTGAAAGTGGAGATGGATAGTACAAAAGGACTTAAATATTGATCTGTTTCTCACCCACACTTATCATTTCCCTTCTGAAGACATGGATTTAACCTTATGGATTACTTTTCTGCTGATTTTATATGCTTTTCGGACCTTTAAAGTTCTGTCCACTATCACTTCGACTGAAAGGACTTACAGAGCTGAGATATTTTTCTAAAAATCTTCATTTGTGTTCTGTAGAAGAAAGAAAGTCATACACATCTGGGATTAGGGTAAGTAAATGATGTGAGCATTTTCATTTTTGGATGAACTATCCCTTTTTAAGGAGACACATAGGTAAATATTTTTTTTTTCTCCAGAGGAACCAGATAAATATAACTTTAGGTGTACACAATTGGTCCATAGTGTACAATTATGTTAAAAATTGGGTACCACCCCAATGACTGCCCTTGTACCTTAAATGGTACCTTTTTTCTAAGAGTGTATGTTCTGTATTTTCAACCCACACTTACATTTTAAGTATTAAACAGTTGTTTCCATTCATGTGTAGGTGATTTGAGGAAAATACCTTCCTTTTTCAGCCTTTCACAGACTAAATGGAGTAAAACATGTAACCATTTAAAAAAAAAAAAAAACTCGCTAAAGAAACATAATTGAATAATGCTGTTATTCAGAACATGTTCTCAATTTACATAAAATACAGGAAGACATTTGACTGTGCCGAGAGTTTCACACTATTAAAAAAACTAATCGGGGGCTTTGAATGCTTTAAACGAATGCTCGTTTCTTCAACCAATGATATGCTAAATACAAACAGACATGATAGGAAACAGTTTTAAAAGGGTATGGGTTAAAAACACCAAACAAATTCTTAAATATTAGGACTATTAGAAGGAAATGGACTTTCTAACAAGATGATTAAATACTAATAAAATAATGTGCACTGAATGATTACAACACGCAATATTTACAGAAATTATTTACAGAAACACAACAACAAACATATAAAAGACTCGTACAGACAAAATTTCAGTGTAGCAGAAAAGGGAAATTTGTCAAAACACAAAGAGCATTGTTTTGTGACAAACTGAAAAAACAGTGAGGCTCTGCTGACTTCTCTGATGTTTTTAAATGTGTAAACAATTATGCTTAATAATAATGAAACCATTGAAATTTCAGAACCAAAACCAAGAAATACCCTCAAACCAACACAAGTACAGTTGTCCACTAAGATATATTATAGATAGATTTGGGCAGAGCAAGCAAAACAAGGCAACTTTGAGTTTTTGAATTTGAATCTAACTGTATCCCAAAAACTACAGTAATTTCAGAAAGATAAAAAGGTAACAACAGCAGGAAACAGCACTGCAGTGATATGCAATGATTACTGAAGTAATGTTTGCAAATGTTTTGTCTCAGTTAAGTTGAGAAGTGTCTGAGGTGAAAGACTGAAAATATGGACAAAATGACAGCATATGACTGTGCAACCTAGAGTGACGTATTCATACTGTATGTACATGAAGGCAGAGGTCTAGACAAGAAAGAATGAAGAGTGAGTAGGGGGGCCAGCCAACCAGGGCCACAAGCACTCCAGTGCAGTCACACGGTCGCCCAGCATGTGTTGCATGCAAGTGGGAGGCACAGAAGAAGTGAAGGAAACTAAAGGTGAGATGATATGAGAGGAGGACACGGTTAGCAAAGGCATTAATCTATTCCATTATAACAACCTAGCGCAAACCAGCCCACAGCAGAGCAAACACCATTTCCCTATGTGACAACCAGACAAGCAGAATTACCTGGATTATTGACTCTCTCTACTCACAGACATTGACCTCCATCTTGCCTCTCTTATTTCTCTTCTGGAAGAGGACAGACAGATGGATAACGGCTTGCAGTTCTGACGGCTTCATGTGCCTTCGCCCATCCTCCAGACACAGAACTTGACCCTTCAGCCACGACTGAACTATACCTAGAGGTTATTACTCATCCTAAACAAATTAACTCGCACATGTTCATATCTTAATAAAAGCCTAATGTCCTGATAAAGTGAAACCATTGGATTGTTATCTGTCATAGTACAAATGTTAGAGGTTTTCCAGTCTCAAACGCATTACCTCACATCTACTCTGTCTTAGATCAGAGCCATACACAAATACAAATCTAGCCTTAGCCTTATGATAGTTAGACAACTGACTGACATCTTTATATCTATATTTAGCGACAAGTTCAGGCTTAACCCTTTAAGCTCTGAAGGTGCTTTTAAAGATTTCCTGTTTCAGTGGCATGCCAAAAATTAAAGGCTTATAACTATTTAAAAACAAAGAGGGTCAACTGTTTGATATCATTTTAAAGAAAACCTTTCAAATATTTATATGATAGACTCTCAGCCTAAAAACTGCTGAAAAATCACATCACAAAAAACGTAATTAACTTTTTAATTAAGTCAAAGCCAATTATTAATGAAGCCAAAAATTTACTTTTTTTCTGATTTGACATTATATATATCAGGGTGTAAATAAGGTAGCTCCATTTTGTTTTGTTCCCAGTCATGTCACCTGTAACTAAGTAAAATTTTGTGTTGATATGACAAAGCAATCAAAACTTATAGCATTACAAACATAATTTATCCTAGTGTCTAAAAAATTTCTCCAAATGTCCAAAAGTCTCTCCAAACAAATAAAACAAATAATAATTGTACATAATAACTAATTACACATGACTTAAGGTCTGCTATCTCTCCATGCAGGCATGAGTAACGAGATTTCATTCAGTTCCATTCTGTGTCATTTGAACCATCATTTAGTCACCATTTAGTACTTGACATCATCTCATGGTGGCCATATGTAATTAAAGTGAACGATCCTCTATGCCCATATTTGGATGACTTTCAACTCTGGTTGCAGCGATCTGAATTCTTATATGATTGGTTTAGAGTTCCATGATGCTGGAAAACATACTACATCATTACTGATGTAGTCCAGGAAAGCTAACGTGTTTTTAGCCAGAGAGCACATGTGCTATGTGCACATGTGCTATGTGCACATTGTGCTTCATGTGGATTATCTAATGATCTATGCATCCGATTATGTTGTGTGTGGGGGATTCCCCTCTTTGTAATGGGAATCCCCTCCTCGAAGTAATGGTATGTGAAATTTTATGTTCTGTTTATTTTTCGTGAAGTTATAAGTGAAAATGTGGCTTATAAGCAACACCTGTTTACATATAACATGTATGACAAAGACATTTACTCGCTATATTTATATATAACAAACAGGCTGGTTGTATTCTACTATTTGAGAGCTTTCCTACGACATATGACACATGGTAATTTGATCAGTTTGATGTTTTTACCGATTACAATAATACTATGTACAGTGTCAAATTATTAATAAAATTATCAAAATGGAACACTTCTGATTTGTCTGCAAATTTCAAAGCACTTGTTCAGTTTATGTCATAAAGCCTACATGCATTGTAAAGTACAGCTTCTAAGCATTAAAACAATACCTATTTGTGTTGGTAAAGACAGAAGTTATTAATATTTTAATAATTATTTATTTCTCACCGGGCCCACTGGTGGGCCAATCCGAGTTTAAAGGGTTTAAGTCTCCATGAAATCCTTTGACAAGCATAGTTTTATTTTCAAATGTTTGGGTGGGACAAGTCCTCAAAACCCTTTTAGCTAATAGGCTTAAAAGGATTAGTTCACCCAAAAATTATAATTCTCTCATGATTTACTCACCTTTAAGCTATACCAGATGTGTATGTCTTTCCTTCTTCGGCAGAATCAAAATTAAGATTTTTATAAGCACATTTCAGCTTTGTATGTCCATACAATGAAAGCGAATGGGTGCCATGATGCTGCTGGCTGTTTGATGGTCCAAAAGGCATATTTAGGCTGCTTAAAAGTAATCTATACGACTCTAGTCGATCAATGAATGTCTTCTGAGGAAAATCGACAGGTTTGTGTAAAACTTTTTTAACTTTTTAAAAACGCTTCCTGCTACCAGTTGACCCATCAAGGAGCTGTCGCATGATGTAAGCGCGTGCTTTGTTTACAACAAAGGGACGAACGTCACGCGAGAGTTCGGTCAGTTCAAACAGCAACTGGAAGCAACGATTTAAAGCTGAAAACATTTTAATTATTGATATGTTTCTTACCCAAACCGAACGATTTGCTTCAGAAGACATTTATTGATCGACCGTAGTCGTGTGGATTACTTTTATGCTGCCTAAATATGCCTTTTGGACCGGCAAACAGCCAGCAGGCTCACAGCACCCATTCGCTTTCATTGTATGGACATACAGAGCTGAAATGTGCTAATAAAAATCTTCATTTTGGTTCTGCTGAAGAAGGAAAGACATACACATTTGGGATGGCTTAAAGGTGAGCAAATCATGAGATTGTCATTTTTGGGTGAACTAATCCTTTAAGTTATGTCACAGCCTTGGACCTACTTAGTAGTTGGTGGCAGGTGGTATTATGGGGAGGGAAGTTTTCATTCTAGAGA
Source organism: Myxocyprinus asiaticus (assembly GCF_019703515.2). Taxonomy (NCBI): domain Eukaryota; kingdom Metazoa; phylum Chordata; class Actinopteri; order Cypriniformes; family Catostomidae; genus Myxocyprinus; species Myxocyprinus asiaticus. The sequence continues at coordinate 25,743,299 of NC_059364.1, forward strand.
GCATTTAATTGTACAAAATCTGTGTAGTGCTGGATGAGTCATCCAGACTGTAGGAAAAGTGTACATATTGTTGACCTATCTATTAAAAGTACATTTTGTCAAGTTTTAAGAGTACACTATAGCATATAAATAACTTCAAAACTAATAGACATGGACTAAAAGCCACAAAACTCTAATTTTGATTTCATGGATTTCATATATTTCTTTAATTACGAAACATCAGTTTCAGAACATCAACGAAAATATTCTCTTCAAAAGAATAACAGTTTTGTAATTTAAAGTTTAAGTCTAAAGCTAAAGCTTTTACTTCATGCAGAACTCTCTTTCAGGAGTCAGCTTTTAAGCAGATAAGCAATGACTCATGACTCCTGGAATAAAAATACCTATAATCACTAACTGCATATGCAAACAATTTTAACATTTGCTTGGCCTTAGGTAATCATTGGTATGCTATCACAGCATCAAAGGTTTAGAGAAGGGCACATGACAAATGATTTAATCTACATTGCAGAGCATCTAAACACTTGTGAACTTGTGGCCAAGAATGAAAAGGTAATGATTACAACATTTTGTTTAGGTGGTTTTGATTGTTTCCACAGGCTTCCAGCCTTAATGTGCTAACAGAAAAAAAAAAAAATCACTTAATCTTAGTGTCTCTGACCGAGCAGATGACCCAAGCAAAGAGAAAATTTGGAAATGTAAAAAGTTGTCAAGCCTTAAAGCTTAAAATAATTATAGCAGGGCATTCTTTAAAATAATTTTAAGTTAATGTACATTTCAAAGCAATGGTTCTGAACTGGTGGGTCGCTACTCAAAATTGATTGCAGGTCTGTTCTGTTTGGGTCATTTGCAGCTGTGAAAAAAGCGAAATGAAAATAATAAAATGCAACTAACCATATAATCGCATATAGCTAGAACAGCATAATACATAGGCTTATGAAGTTTTCAAAGGGAGGAGAAAATGTGTCCTGTATCTTTTGCTATTGACATCAAATGCTGCAAATCTAATCAATCACGATATTCAAATTATTTTATTATTATTTTGTATTCTTTAGTAGTAATATGGCTTACACTATTGCCATATTTAACCCAGTGTTTACTCCATGTGCTAGGCACACTTCTGCTGTTTTTATGCATTTACAAAATTGTTAATTATGTTGGGCCTAAGTAGTTCATTGTAATATTATTCCAATGTTTAATTTTAAGGACATTTTGTATGTTACACAGTTTGATACTCTGTTGGGTCACAACTTGATGTCTAATGTAAAATCTGGGTCCTATAACAAAACCATTTGAGAACCACTGATTTTAAATTAATTTTTCTTTCTGCAGACCTAAATCTTTCAAATACAGGTATATAGGGATGCAACGATAGGACAATTTATGGCCAATACCGATACCGCCTTTAAAAAAAATATTGACCCATAACTGTACCGATATTTAGCAACTTACTTCAACTTACTTATTTTGTCATTAGATTTTAATTAGGAATGTTTTTTTAAAAAAATCAAAGAGATACAAAAGATTTTTACTGTTCTAACAATAAATATTTCCGTTGAACATTGGATCTGTTGAACACATGACAGGCCAAAATTTTAAAGAGAGCCACAGTTAAAGATACATCCAAGATAAAAAAATAAAAAAAGATACAAAAAATTACTAAATTTGATAACATATATATATATATATATATATATATATATATATATATATATATATATATATATATATATATATATATATATGTAAAAGGTTATTTTTTACTTCTAAAAGTTTTTTGCACTTCTGTTTCTGCAGTTAAAAACGCAGTCTCTTAAGGTTAATAAATCACACAAAGCCGTATTGCGATTTCAATCTTAATTCGATCAACCGTGCAACATTAATAGATATTAAACAGATGTCTCAGAAGTCAGTCTGCTGGTTTCAAAGTGTTTTGGATGGTTTCCAAAGCATTTCCCTCATCGTGTAGCCTATAGGTAAGACCCACTGTTACAATTGTCCCATCCATTTATGGTGTTTTTTTCTGCATTAACATGAGAACGATAAAAATACAAATGAAATATTACATGTTCTTCAGAGTGCCAACCCTTCTAGATATGGTGGCTATTATTATATCAAGATTGTGCTTTGAATTCATAGTTTTTACAAAGTGTATTATTAATTAATTAATAAACCATAGGGTTTTCATATCTGTGTTTTCATGCCTATTACCGAAATGCCAGTAATTTAATTTGATCAATAATTGGCACATACATCGGTGTATCTCTACAGGTATACTTCCACACACACAAAGACCATTACCAAAAAGGCTTTCCACTGATTTGTTTAGTTCACACAGTCATTTGTTTTATTTGATGGATTTGAAAGACTTGCACACAGATGCAATGATGTTCTCAACAAGCATCAATATATAAGCCAACAATGCGATACAAGAGAGAGAACTTAAATGGCGGCAACATTCCTTTGAAAATAAAAATATACCACAAACTGAGCAACTATCTTGAAACTGTAAATCTTTCATAGTGGTGACACAGAAAAAGCCACTCAATTCTAACTAACATTCATCATCACCTTTTCTGCCTTTCCCTCTTACATGCTTTGACTTAATTGTAACTTAAGTACTACATTCTTTCTGTATAGCCTGTCTATGCCACCTGTCTAATTCTCTCTGTCTTGAAGCACTTATTGTGGCACATTAAGTATTTGTGCCGACAGGCCATGGTGCCAGTTTTTCAGTTTAGCAAAACGAGGGCCTTTGGCTTCAGATTCAAACTTTTCCCTGTGACATCAAGAGAGATATACAGGAAAAAAGAGGGAAGGAAGGAGAGAGAAAAGAGAGGGTGGAGAAATGGGTTAGGGAATATGGCCTTCACTCCCCTGGCAAGTGTATTAATGTTTGTGGCTTTCTGAAGGTGTTCCAAAATTTACATGTAACATATGCATTCAGTCCAAGCCTAGTATAATCTGAGGTCATACTTTACATTGCATTGTGTCAAAAATGTAAATGACAGTATGAAATTAAATGTGAGCTAGAGCTAGAAAGGAAAAAAGAAACTTGATGTAAGTACTACAGTCCAGGGGTGTAAAGTACTTAAGTAACTGTACCTCATTATTATACTTTTAGGAATTTGTGACTTTCTATGTATTGTGAATTTATGAATACTGAAACAAAATATTTAGCAAATAGTACTTACTCAATTCCATTTCCGAGGGGAAAAAAAATATACCTTTTACTCCTGCTAACAGTTGAATGTATTTTGCAGGTCATTTAAAAAAATTTGACCCAAACATATTTTGTACCTAAACCATAAATTAAGTATAAGTTCTCTGTACTTTTAACACCTCTTCTACAGACTATTGTGAATAAAGTGCTGCATTACTGTAAATCAGGGGTGTCAAACTCAGTTCCTGGAGGGCCGCAGCCCTGCAGAGTTTAGTTCCAGCCCTGCTCTAAAATGCCTCCTTGTAATCTTCAAGCACTCCTGAAGACCTTGATTAGCTGCTTCAGGTGTGTTTAATTAAGGTTGGAGCTAAACTCTGCTGGACTGTGGCCCTTCAGGAACCGAGTTTGACTACCCTGCTGTAAATCAATGTCAAAACTTGGTATTAGCCTGTGTGTGTGTGTGTGTGTGTGAAGTTTAGCACAGAAAGTGGTGTGAGATTAGGGGGTTTGTTTGGGGAACTCTGATCAAATGTCAGCTTTATTGATCAGCCTTTCAGGCTTTAAGAGTAAGAGAGCTGGCTTTCAGCACAGGTCAAATATGTGGCCACCAGATGCTGCTGGTAGATGCCTACCTTGATCTTCTCAGAGCATCCACATCAGGGTCTTGCACTGTAGAGGAGAAGAAAAGATAGGAGAGAAAAGGTCAGAGGATAGATCTAGCTATTTTTCAGAATCAAGTCAAAATCTATATTAAAACAAAAGAAATTGACAAAAGCAAGCCAGATGTATCCATGCATCTTAGCAAGCATTCCTGAATAATGCATACTGTTCAAAAATAACCTTTATCTGTTTAGTGTATATAGCAGGCACACTTACTGTATTCAGTACCAGTAATGTGGGCAAGGATGCGGAAGGACTTGGACTGCAGCTGGGCGGCTCTGAGAGCCCAATCAGAGGGCTCCATTTCATTGGCCTCCCTGGGGATGACGGCCTGATACACTGGGGAAGCACTGTCTATAACACGGTCTTTAACTGGCAGATTACTGCAACCACAGAAAGAGCCGTACTGGTGAAATATATAATTTCTTATCAACATGACTGGGAACGTTATCTAAAGTGTTTCAGTTTGTAACCCCATAATGTGTATAATTTTTTTAATGTTATTTTTAGGTTAATATTTTATAGGTTAAGATCTGGGATGCAATTTTACCCCCATTCTGACTAATTTACTGCCATTATTACTATGTCCAGGGTTGTGAGGGTTACTTTTGAAATGTATTCTACTACAGATTACAGAATACATGCTGTAAAATGTAATTTGTAACGTATTCCATTAGATTACTCAAGGTCAGTAACGTATTCTAAATACTTTGGATTACTTCTTCAGCACTGGTAGATTTTTTTCACTTGTTTTGACTATAAAAACTCTGCCAGTACAGTAAGACAAAATACACATTAAAAATACATTCTCTGAAAAACCTAAATATCTTATGCAGTGCTGTTTCTAAAACAAGATAAATCAAATTGATCTTGTTTTTAAGGATTTTTAGATATTTTTACAGGAAAACAATACAAAAATTATTATCAAGAATATGATTTTTGCCCTAATATCAAAGGTCTTACTAGAAGAAAAGAAATTATGATCCAACACAAAAATATGATCATTCCTGGTAACACGTGCATGTAAAATGGCTAGAAATAGCATTTTAGCTTAGCGTAAAGCTGACAATTTACACAAGGTTTATTTCTATTTCTTCTGCTCCAAACTTACTTCAAACTTACTTCTCTGTCTGCTCGTATGAATGTAACACATCATAAGAAAGTGTTTCACTGCTGTTCAAATGCACTTTGATCACATCATTTATATGTATAAATGTTTTCCATCTGAAAGGACTAAATATTAAATGAAACAAATGACAATAAAATGCAAAGTAATCTCTTCAGTAATCAAAATACTTTTGAATGTAACTGTATTCTAATTACCAATTATTTAAATTGTAACTGTAGTGGAATACAGTAACAATTGTAACTGTAGTGGAACACTTTTACTTATATTTTGTATTTTAAATATGTATTCCCATTACATGTATTCCACTACTCTCCAACCCTGACTATGTCAAATACTTTATGATGTATTGCATAACAATTGTTTGTCTCAATTTTATCTAACTTTTTTTTACTAACTTTTATGCCATCCCAGATGTGTATGACTTTCTTTCTTCTGCAGAAAACAAACAAAGACTTTTAGAAGAATAACTCAGCTCTGTAGGTCCTTTTAATGCAAGTGAATGGTGACCAGATCTTTCAAGCCCCTAAAATCACAAAGGCAGCATAAAAGTAATCAATACGTCTCCAGTGGTTTAATATACTGTATGCCTTCTGAAGCGATGTAATCAATTTGGTTGAGAAACAGATTAATATTTCAATCCCTTTTTACTATAAATCTACACTTTAACTTTCGGAATGTGAAATTTAAAGTGGAGATTTATAGTAAAAAAAGGATTTATCTGTTTCTCACCCACACCTATCTCATCACTTCTGAAGACTTAGATTTAACCACTGGAGTCGTTTTGATTACTTTTATGCTGCCTTTGTGATTTTGGGAGCTTGAAAGGTCTGGTCATAGGCGTTATTTTAGGAAGCGATGATAAGGACCCTATCAACTTTCAGAAAATCAAAAATGTCACGACCAACATTTGGACAATTTTACCACACAGAAAATAATTTAACTTTATACTATGTTTTTATTTTCTATTAAAGGTCCTTAGTATAATTACTGATGTGTAAATTATTGTCCTACCTCTTCTAAAGCAGCACACAAATGGTGTTGTCACGTGGCATCTGTTACTTTTCTTGCTGTTCAGGATGCACCAGTCACAGTCGTTTGTAGGATGTTTTTTATTTTTATTATTTTCTGGAGATTACGTGGGCGGATTTCCATTAGTATCTTGAAATTAGTAGATTTAAAGAAGCATACTTTTCGTGTACAATATGTTTCCTGTCAAAAAGTAATAAATGTCAGTTTTGAATGCAGCCCAATAGACGATTCTGCTTTTTCGGCAAGCAAGCACCCTCTTCAGGAAGACACCTTAAAAATTGAACAATTGTGTCAGACCAGCAGGATTTTAAGATGCTGATATAACTCCCAATAAATGTTTCATTTTGCACATTGGAGAAGAGCATCGGGATTAGAAAATAATGTTTTGTCAATAAAATAAGGTTTTTGTTATAAAAAAAAAAAAACGAATTAATTGTAGGCTAAGCCTAAAGCCTACTTTGTTCAGGAGGCCTACATTTGCTAAAAATGGTGCAGAAAGTGGGGGAAAATCTCAATGTTCTATTGTTCCATTCTACCCATCATTTGTTCATCTTGTGATGTCATTTTGCCCATGTAAATTGTTAATTTAGCCTACACTTTGTTTAGATTTACATTTTTTTAATGCTGGATAATACATTTTACAGACTGTCACTTTATGTCCCTTGGATATTATTTATCAAGGTAAATATTCTTGAAAAATATAACATTTGATTTTGACCCATTAACATTAGGTTTACCCCATAATTCTGCATATTATCCAAGTTTATCACATATCACATTTTCCCTCCTAACCGTGCAGTGGTCAGTTCTTAATTTGTTTATTCTTTAGAAATTATTAAAACAAAAGGCTAATATTTAACATGGTGGGGCAGAGAAATACTGTAAGAAATTATAGGCCTTCTTGTTATTTTACATTGTTATTTTGCCTATATTTCTGATTTTCTTACATTTTCTTAATACCAACTTTTTGAATATTATCCTTGCTTTATGTCCCTACCAACTTTCAAACCAAACCTACGCCCTTGGGTCTGGTCACTATTCACTTGCATTGTACAGACCAACAGAGCTGAAATATTCTTCTAAAAGTTTTCATTTGTGTTCTGCAGAAGAAAGAAAGTCATACACATCTGGGATGGCATGAGGGTGGGCAAATGATGAGAGAATTTCCATTTTTGGGTGAACTTTAACTTTATCACTAATTTATTTAGGTAAATATACAGTATATAAATATGCAATATACTTCATACATATGCTAATAAACAGCAAAGAAGCATGGGCATTTTAAAGGGCAGAAACTTGCTTATTACTACAAAATGCACTTATCTAGAACAAAGAATATTTTGTACACATAGCCTATATCTCTTACCCAGAAGAATGACAGCGTAGTAAAGAGCTTTCAGAAAACTGTCTGTTGACATCTACAACTGAATCACTGATACATAGCAGACCCTCCTTCTGTAAACCTCACCCTTTTAAAAAAGTTTCCACCAAACTACAAAATTGACACCCAAGACTCTCAAAGTTATCCTTGCAGCAAGATCAAGTATGGAGCCATTGTCATGTTGGAGGGGCATTTGAAGGGTTAGGAACGAGGCAAAACGAAAGGTACAGTCTGTGTCAGTTTGAACAGATGGAGTATGTGATGTCATCATTGCATTTGGCTAAATTAAAATGCAAATCCAGATACAGTGGCCCAAAAAGTATTAAGAAACGTTTGGACACTTAAGGCACACTTTAAAATGTGTTAATCTAAAATGCCTTTAAAATGCCCTAATGCATTGCATCAGGGCCATAACCGCCACAGACAATGACGAGGACAGACTGCATATACAGATGAGTAATCTACTGTTATGGGTTTTTCAATGTGAACTACTACATTTCGTACCCACAATCTTGAATGTCCGGTTACAGTATTGTGTTGCATTAGTGGTATTTGCAAACAAATGATGCAAGACCTTTTTTCAGAACTAAATTTTTCCTAGCCATTACCTTTAACTACTTTAACAGATGTCAGTGTCATTTTAGTGGATGTATGACGTTCTCCTCAGTTTGCACAGGTGTCCTAGCAAAGCAACAACAGGTGCAGTTCATTACATTAACTATGAACATGCTCCACTAACGTTTGACAGCCAGAAAATGTCCAAATACTTTTTGTCTTAATTTTGAACAATATCATTCTTTTTACTTGAAAAGTATTTGTGCTGTACGGCTTGAAAACAAATGCCACTTGCTTTAATATTTTAATAAAGAATCTAACACAATCATACATTTTTTAATTGTGACTTAAGTGTTCAAATATTTTTTGGCAGGGCCATCGTCGGGGAAAACAACTGGGAACATTTTTGTGCCCTGGAGGACTCACTAAGGTCCTCTTTGGCCCCACGAATATTAGTGACAGCCCTGCCTTTTGGGACCACTGTATTTCAAACATTACTGAAGTGTAAAACAGTCTCTTCTCATGCACAACAAATGTCAGGTGCATTGCAGAACTTCAGATTCTGTGAAGAACATAGATCATATTAGAAAAGGGTTGCAGTGTGTGACAGAGGAAAATACAGAATGAGAGCGACAGAGGTAAAAAGAAAAGGCTCGTATCAAACATGGATCAGGCTACTTACGATAGGGTAGAGCCAGAAAGCGCTTCATTGCTGCCAGGCAGGGTCATTAGGATTGGGCAAGGCATGGACGGGACAGGGTATGTGATGTACAGTGTGACGGACAGATGAAGTGATGGATAGATAGATGATTGGATGGATGGAATGGAGTGAGAGAGCAATAATTAGATAAAGCTTCCACATTATGCACCAGAGAGTGGCTTCTGACACTACACTGAAATAAGTATAGAGAATAGATAAGCAGGAGCATAGAGTGGCTCCTTTCATTTACATTATAAACCATACAAATACCACAGATCACAAGAATCACTGTTGACAACAATAACAACACACATTAAAATATGTAGATCACAGCTCAAATTCAATCCCAGTGAGAAAACAGGAGCAAAAATGTGCACAAATACAGTGCACAAAGCCCACAAGGGTAAAGATGATTGAGATCTGCTATTAAAACAGACAGCATGCCAATAAACCACGACCCTTAACTTCTCCAACTGACAATTTCCATCATTTTAACCACAACAAAAGCACACAAAAAAATCTGGCTGGCTTCGCAGAAATTAAATATTACATTTACTAATATTAAGGGCTTTGAGAAGTTTGCTCACTGCCTTTCTCTGCCCTCTGTGTGCATTCAGAGAACATGTACACATCATACAACATTTTACACCACTACTGGATCACAGAAACAATAATGCTAGAGACAATATCCAGACTATCATCAGACATCCTTGGGAAATCTTTAGCCTCTGCAGCATTGAGCAGATAGCGCTGGCCTAGTTAAGCATGGCTGTTTGGCTATATGGCAAAGACGTTCATGCAGGTCATGTGGCAAGGGAGAAGACACAGTTAGGTGCAGGAGATCTTACCCAGACAGCTCGCTACCCCTGGCCTGGGACTGACCAGCAATGGCATCCATGATAGCATCCTGGGAGTACATGCTGATTGGAGTGTTGTACTGGGCATGGATAATGGTGGCCTTGCCTCCAGGCCCCTTCACCTCAATGGGCTTGTGGGTGGAAAGGGCAGTGTCCTTCAGAGCTATGGGGTTGAAGCTGGGCAGGTACTCATTGCTGTGCCAGTGAGGGAATGAGTAAGGGTAAGGTAAGTGTAAGGGATGAGTATTGGGAGAAGAGAGAATAGAGAGAGATTGAAAAAGGGATAGAGAGATAAATGGGGAAGGGGGGGGGGGGTTGAAGGTTTATTCAGGAGTGAAAGGTGAGACAGGTGTTGTAGGTGAGACAAACTAAATTAATTATAGTATGATAATAACTAAATAGAAACACAAAATAGGCTAAATAAAGGCTCAATGTATTTTAAAGGTAATCAACACAACCATTATGCAACACAACAAACACACATTTTACACAGCACAGGTTACTTCTGCACGCATCATGACACATAAAACGATTTGCATTACTACAGCATGCAGTAGAACATAACACATTGGGCCTTATTCATGAAACATAAGCAGAACAAATTTGTGCATGAATGCATTCTTATGGAAATTGTCCCATTGAATTTAATTGAATTTTTGATTTACACACAAATTTGTTTGGCTCGTGTTTCATGAATAAGGCCCACTGTGTTTACAGTATATTAACAGAGACTTGTCCAAAGAGGACCAAATAATTTGTGTATCCACATAACTATAGCTAAAACATTCTCTACACATTAAACATGAGTTCTAAGAAAAACATATAGACATTGAGCCAAAGCAAACCTATAGCCACCCTTAACACACACTACAACACAGTACTAGCTGGGATTATTATATAAGGACAGGCCCAGATGGAATCTGGGGACTTTTTCCTTGTATTATCTATACTGATTTGGGTTAAATCAGTGTAGTTCTACAGAACTGATTAGGAAACACTTTACAATAATGTTCCATGAACTGACAATGAACAATACTTAAGCCTTTATTTATTTTAGTTAACGTTAATTTCAACATATTAAAATAATTTTAAACATCTTAAAATCAAAAGTTGCATTTTTTATTTTGTATTAACTAACATTAACAAAGATTAATAAATGATGTAAAAAATATATTGATAATTGGTTGTTCATGATACGTAATGCACTGACTAATATTAATGAATGGAACACAATTGTAAAGTGTTACCATTGATTTAAACATGCTAAAATGTGCTAAAAGGAGCTGAGAGCATAATGTAATTAGCTAAAATATCTAATTCACAAATACGGAAGGTTACGTCGAGCTTTGTGAACGACAGGCATTCCAATTCTGCGGAAATCTGCACAGCCTTCAGTAGAGTTCTATTAGTGCAGATTCCGTGTGGACCTGCTTACCGATCCGGGCTCATTGGCACGTATTCGGTTTCTTTTTCCATCGTAGTGTTCAGTATTAGAATGGACTGGACTTGGAAAGTGACTAATCAAGAGTCGCCACCTCCTACGTTAGCTACAGCTACCGGAACCGTTACTCACTGTGCTCAGAACCATTCGGCTCAGTGGAGGAAAGCGTCTTATTTTTCAAAGAAGAGTTTATATACATCCAGCACTCAAAGAGTAAGTCAGCTAATCATATACGTTTCTCTGTGTTGTAGTATGGATTTACATTAAGCATAAGTTCACCATTAAAGCAAGCTTTGATTGCACAGGAAGACAAATCTCACTAACCACACTTAATTGTTGATAACACACCAAAAAGGCAGTTCCAAACAATTCCATGCACGTATACCACACAGAGCATTTAAATGTTATGCCAGGAAGCTGTTACTAACTTGACAGGAGTGTTGGTAATAACCTACAATGGCAGATGGAAACAGAAAGAATTTACAATTTAATATGGAGGGGTTCTGCCAGTGAAAGTTCTTCATTATGTGGAACTTCTTTGATATTTAAAGGTTTGTAATTTTAAAAAAGTATGTAATTTCTGCACCACAATTTGCACCAAAACAATGACTGATTTCAAACAATTTTCCCAATCAGGTCTGCCATTTTTAGGACCAGGGCATCAAGGTTTTGCACTCTACAGATATTATAGACCTCATTGGTTTGGACAAACTGGTATTTCTACCCTAAATTTTCCATAATTGGTTTAGCCAATGTTGTTATGTCTAGACTAGTCGTGCTGCTAAAAAAAACAAAAACGGATTGCAATTCTATTTGGTGCCACAAGTGGAAATTACAAACTTCACCTTTAAGGAAAAGGAAAAATGTTTGTGTGTTTGATTGTGTATGTGTGTGTGGTTGGGGTGAATGCAATATATAACGTGCTTGTGCACACACAGTAGGTAGCCTGTCAAAAAGGCTAATTAATATATAACTGCACATAAGTGCCCACATTAATGTGACTCGTTTCATTGGCAACATACGATGGAAGAGAAATATGTCTTCATTTGAGTGCCTACTTGTAAAGAAGTAACAGGAGGGTGTGAGGGGGATGTATCAGTGTAGCAGCGTAGTTAGGAAACTGAACCCTGACATTCCATGACTTTTTATAGAGAGAAGTGCAACAGGTGTTCTCTCACCCCGTCTCTATGGTAAAAGTTTAACTGTATCAGTCAATGGCCTGAGATTTCCTCTGTGCTGTAGCACACATTATGAGGAAGAGGGTAAACTGAGAGGGTACAGAAAACTGTCAGCCATTTCTTTATCCACAACAGCACTGCCAAAATCCACTGCATTGAGATGACATGGCAGAACGCAGCAGAAAGTGTTTTGTTATGCATATTTTTCCCCCTGAGTATTATTAGAGGCGGGCATTATGTCTGGCAATCACATAAATTGAACCCTCTGATGAATGCATTATCTGGTATAACCTGAACACTGTACCTGAAGGAGGGCTGCCATTGGAACAACTAAAGCCTCAGCTCAAATTTGCCATCTTGCACATTCCTTCAGGAGCCTTAACTAGATCCTCCTTTGCTCTACTATTGCCACTGTGGAATGGGGTCACTGTAACAGATGTAACCTCTCTTTTCTGAATGCTGCATAGCCGCTGTCATTCCTCTGTCAAAGAGGGACGTTAGCAACCAGGTGGGGCTGAACCATGCCTCCCATATACATTGGGGTTTCCCTGACTGACCTTTCTGATGTCAAAATTTAGTCTAAAGGCTAAAACATATTTTTAAATTTCATGACAATGTCTGATTGAAAATGCATCTTCCACTGGTTCACAAACAGTCAGTCTCTAGTGAAAACTAAAAACTTTAGGGTTTTAAGGCACTATTCATAAACATGAGCAAAACAAATTTCTGTGTAAATCATTTGGAAAGATTCTGCTCTTTCATAAATGCACTGAATAGATAATTTTTGAAAAAGTATTTTTTTTTTCCAGTAAAAAATAACTTACATTTACATTTGAATTTACTTGAGAAGCATAAAAATACTCAAACTTGTTTTCAGAGAATATAACATTTTATTTTATTTTGACAACATCGAAAAATATTCTAGACGCTTTCTTATTTTTAAAGAATAAAACTAACAAAATGTAATGATGTTTATTGTTTAAAAAATGTCAATGGGGTAAGATCAATTCAATATACTGTATATTCTTTAAAAACAAGTCTTATTATCACACACAATTTTGCTTCTTATGAACTTTTAACTGGAAAACAAGACAAAAATACAGATCAAACATTTTTTACTTCACTTAATCTTTTTGAACAGGGATAGTTAAGGTGTACCACACCTGGCTGCTAGCATCAAATCTAGCTCTATGCATGATTACATACCCACTAGGAATGTCTGACCCCAAGCTCTTAGCCCTCTCCTGTAGCATGGCCATCTCTCTCAGTGTCTCGGCAGAGTACAGACCAATAGGGGAGTTATACTGCTGACCTTTTTGCATGGGGGTGGATTTGTCCCTGGGAGAAGGAGACTGCCTTTGAGTAGGCAACACAGCCTCTCCACTACTGCTCACCACTATGCTATAGGTCTGGTTGGTGTGATTGCTTGAGTAGCTGGAGTTTGTTTGAGTAGAAGTTGAGAGACCCCCATTAATTTGCACAGGCTGATCCTTAAAGGGAGGCATATATGTGTGTAGACAGGGTTGAAAAGGAGAGAACAGACGGAGCTAGTCAAAAGAGAGCCAAGAATGATTTAACAAGTTTAAAAATTAACTGAAATACTAATGATTTGATCAGTACTTATTTGAAATTTAAAGGGATAGTTCACCCACAAAATAAAAATTCAAATTTACTCATGTAATTTTTTTGGGTGAACTATTCCTTTAGTTCTGAAATGCAGAATATAATGCATGTATGTACTAAGTACCTCTGACAAAAAGGTTTTAATGATATGCTCTCTTTCTTTTGCGTGATTCTTAAGCAAAACTCAATGAAAATTTACTTTTTTAATGCTGATTTAAAACCACTAGGGGGCATCATAAGACTTTTTACAAGTAGCAGAAAACTTAAAGGGGTCATGACATCCTCTTTTTTAATAATTGTATTATCTTCTCTTTTTTCCCAACAAACAGTCATAATTTAGTCGTATATAATAATTTTCCACCCTGTCTCTGGCCCTCTGTCTGAAACATTCGGTTTTAAGCTGCCTGGCCCTTTAAGACTTCAATGTAAACACCCACTGTTGTGATTGGCTAACATCGTACAGCGCTTCCAATACAGCTATATTTGAAATAAAATCCGAAGAAAATGAACCAACTCCACACAACATTAAAACTACATTTCAGGGTTAACACATAATGTATACCCAACACATTTAATCTTTATGTATCTAACCATTCACAGCATAAACTATAAAACATTCATGTTATGTGAAATATTCATGAATTAAATTGGTTACTTACAGTTTTTTGTACAATAGTTCAATTTTAACTGCCCCCTCTTTCAATAACAGTCCTTTGCAAAGCTTGAATCATATTGTGACTGTTTCACAAGCAATTCACAATGAAATCTTCTGAATACACAAATGTAATTCAATCCACGTTGACGTTGGGTGCTTCAACCGGATTCAACAGGCCAAAGCAGAAACGCTGGTTTTCACATCTCACATTTTCCCAGTTTTTTTACACACGGAAGAGCATGTTTTTCTCCCAGTCAGTGGCAGCAGCAGAATGAGACAAGTTTTTTGCCTCTTTTAAAATGCGGCGCACATTGCAGGTGTTGTGTGGAATCGCATCAAAACGATAAAAGGCGTCCATCGAGTGTATGTTTACAAAAGACCAACAACTAAATATAGCACAGATGGGTGCAACAACGGTTCAGGACGCCTTGAAAACAGCACAACAGCAAGACAGTGCAGCTGAATGAAACAAAATGGGGGATCCATTTTAGAGTTATAACTTGACATCACGTGTTTTAAAAGCGGCGCGAGATGTTTGATAACAGTACATGCCGTTCGCCTAGTGCACGTTTATGTTGAAAACATTTAAATCCAGACAGGCACTTGAAGGTGTCCTGTGTATGTCCACTTAAAATGAATCTCGCATGACAGGCCCAATCTCTCTTCCTTCAGTGACTGACGAGCACCAGTGGGCAGGGCCAATGGTGCAATGATGGAAAAATAGGCATTGCATATGCAGATATATTTGGTCCTTGTGAAGTCACAAGTTCCACAAATTCCAAACGAGCCATTTTTGCAGCTTGGTTTAAATTAAGGCTCTTTTTCTATAAGGGAGGACGTTTTCAGTTTTGAAACTTATAGTATGTTTTTATAGTAAAATGACCTCTTATACTGTGTCAAAATATCAAGGAAAATTAGATTTTCTCATGTCATGACCCCTTTAAAAGGAAGTCCTCTGTATAAAATAAAGACATCCTGAGTCGAGTGGAAGCCAAAGCCAAGAATCCATTATTGTAGCCTTTAAAAGGGCCCTCAACATAGACTGCCAAATCATCCCCTTTACATGACTCTTTACAGGACCTTACATACTCTAAGTCCTGTTGTCTTCATGAGTCTCTGTGTAAGATCAGAATTAAAGAATTTGGAATGGAAGATAAATTGTATAAGATTTGAAATATCGGAATGCATGAACATATACTGAATGCAGATGTTTGTAGAATGGGAGATGTAATGCATGACAGACCTTCTGATGGGCGATCATAGGCATAGGGGAGTCAATCCTTGGTGTTGCCATGGGAACTGGGGTAGGCCGCTTTGACCTGTAATAAAACAGAGTAAATAAGGATTTTTCATTTTTCTTTTTTTTTGAGGACAGTAGTTCTGTGAACTCAAAGACTGTCAAGTTCACAGCTTAGACTATGGCCAGAAATTGATTAAATAACTTATGATAAAATTACAATGTCCAGTAGGCAACTATAAACATGCATGGTACTGGATAAATAATGCAAGCATAAGGCTAGTTCACATTGCCCCAACAAACACCAACAAACATCAAACACAAACAAACACCAAATTCAGTTGTTGGGTTTTGTTGAATAAGGCGGTCACACACCGGACGAGAAGCGCCACGCTGAGCTGCGTCACGGCTAGGACACGGCACAGGTATCAACCACAGGGTACATCGATGCGGTTCCGTTGGCAGACAGTACACACAAATGTTACCAAGGTTTTTCCCTTCTTCAAGAATGAACAACACTAGAGTAAATAATCTGTCCTTTGATAATGATTTGGGTCGAATTTAAAGGAAAACATGAGTTTTCAGAAACAAGTTGCGCTTTTTTTGATTTTACTTAGATTGAACCCCACTGTCACAATGCGTCAGAAATGTAAGCAGCCTCCGGAGTCATACCTGGGCGCCGCCGACAGACGGCCAGCGGTGGTGGTGGTGTGCGTACCTTGATTTAAAACAGTTGTTTCAAATTTTATGATGTGCCATGTCATTCGCAAGACGCGTCCGGTGTGCGACCCCCTTCAGTTTGCCAATCTTGTTGTTGTTTGCTGGAGCAGTGTGAAAATGATCACACAAAATGAAAATGATGTTTGTTGGGGGCAGTGTGAAGCAGCCAACTTTCCTTTTGGTTTTACTTAGATTGAACCCCACTGTCACAATAACAACACAATGAACCCCATCCACAGAGGAAGGCATTTTTGCTGTTGCCATCAGAACTGAATGCTTTTTTCAAACAGACCTTGTGCCAAATTGAATCTTTTCAGCAGATTACATTAAAAACACTGCTGGCCTTGAGGCACACAAAGGACAAAAAATATACTTTATAGAACAAATAGTTTAAAAAAATTTGAAAATGTTCGCTAGTTCGCTAGTTCGAATCCCAGGGCGTGCTGAGTGACTCCAGCCAGGTCTCCTAAGCATCAAATTGGTCCGGTTGCTAGGGAGGGTAGAGTCACATGGGATAAACTCCTCGTGGTTGCTATAATGTGGTTCGTTCTCGGTGGGGCGCGTGGTGAGTTGAGCGCAGATGCCGCGGTGGGTGGCGTGAAGCCTCCACACGCGCTATGTCTCCGTGGCAACGTGCTCAACAAGCCACGTGATAAGATGCGCGGGTTGACGGTCTCAGATGCGGAGGCAACTGGGATTCATCCTCCACCGCCCAAAGGCGAATCACTACGCAACCACGAGGACTTAAAAGCACATTGGTAATTGGGCATTTTGTTTTTCTTATAAGTCAAGTCCTTGAAATATCACAATGAAGGCTGACAAAGTGTGTATAAATAAAGGCGTTAGTGGCTATTAGCCTAGACAGGACACATGGGGAAAACTGTTCTATGCTATTTTTTAATTGTTGGTCTTTGACTGTTGTGATGCATCTCACTACTTTTTCAGGGGTTTTTCATGGGTTTTAGCATTTTTAAAATGACGTGTCAAGTTACCGATCCATTCACCTCGAAAAACTGTTGGATTTACAGCACATTACAGCGGCTTCTCCCCCTCTTGCACTGGTGAAGTGCAGAGAACGCCCCTGGACGTTTCAGCAGCTAAAAGAGTATATTCTTCCTACTGAAATAGTATATTTTCCCTTCTAAAAGAGTGGCATTAACGGAGAGTGTCTTTTTAAAGATTCATCTCCGTTTGCGTGTATTTCCTGGTTGCGGTCGTTACCTCTCCACTTCCGATGGCCACGATCGCAGTCTTACGTGCTTGGGCGCTGCCCACACGGAGACAGCGTTCGTGGACGGGTCATGTTCTCACTGAAAGAGCGTGACCATGGCAATGTTGCGGTCGCGGTTTTTCCTTCATTAGAGGGAAAGACCACCCCAGCGGCTCCCCACCTCAGTCCTTCTACCTACAGGTTTGAGGCCACGTCGGTTAGCACTGGGGGCGATTTGGGGACCCCAATGGGAGCCACTCCGCCGGGTAACTCCCCATGGACCTTGCATTCCCCAGTACGCTCGTTTGCCCCGCTGGGATGAGACCGCCGGCTCGTCTCAGGGCGAATTCGCGATCTCGTTTCAGCACTCGCGAAGTGGATGAGCTCTCGATTGCAGCATCAGAGAGCGGGCTGTCCAGTCTGATGCTGAAGACTCGACTGGGCTCCCACCTTCGGTTGCGGTCGCCCAGTCGCAGCCTGACGCGCAGCTGGCAGCCATGCTTGCCCGGGCGGCTGTGTGTGTCGGGCTGGAGTGGAACCCTCCACCCCCCTGAACCCTCGCAGCCTGACGATTGGTTCCTAGGCCCGGAGCACTGCTCACGGCCACACCCGCCCCGGTCCCTTTCTTCCCGGAGGTGCATGAGGAGCCCACGAGGTCGTGGTGGGCACCTTTCACTGCCCTGACCCTCGGTGGTGGGGCTGCCAGGGGGTACTCGGTGATTCCCCAGATGGATAAGGCAGTTGCGGTGCACCTGTGCCCGGAATTGATGCAGGAACTGCGCTCAGCGACCGACCTCGCTCTCCGGGCGACGAAGGTCCATCCTGGTGGTCCAGGAACGCCACCTTTGGCTCAACCTAGTCAACATAAGAGAGGCTGACAAGGCACGGTACCTTGACGCCCCCATCTCCCAGGTTGGCCTGTTTGGCGACAACGTCGAGGGCTTTGCCCAGCAGTTCTCTGCGGTGAAGCAGCAGACGGAGGCTATTCAACACATCCTGCCCCAGCACGGCTCAAAACCCTGCACCCCGTCTGCTCGTCGCCAAGGGTGTCCTCCTGCAGCAACAGCATCGGCTCTGCCGCAGCCCGCAGCCCGCCCCTGCAGCCCGGCCCCGGCATGGAGCCCACATCAGGAAGGGATGAGGAGACCCACTTCTATGGAGCTGGTAGACAGACCACTCCATCCCCCGGTGGAGGGCCGGGAGGAGAATCTTTTGTCGCCGCATGCCCAAGAGGCTGCGGTACCCAAAACTTCAACAAAACGGTGGTTTCCTTGTTCCCTGGGTCACACATTAGGTGCGCACGGCTGTCGTCATGACCGTCGTAGACCTGTTTGCTTCCCGGGAATCCTCCCACTGCCCGCTTTGGTACGCCCTGACCGAGGCACCCCTTGGTATAGACGCACTGGCACACAGCTGGCCCCCGGGATTATGCAAATACACGTTTCCCCCAATGAGCCTACTTGCACAGACCCTGTGCAAGGTCAGGGAGGACGAGGAGCAGGTCATCCTAGTAACACCCTACTGGCCCACCCAGACGTGGTTCTCGGACCTCACCCTCCTCGCAACAGCCCCCCCCCCCCACCCCCCGGCAAATTCCCCTGAGGAAGGACCTTCTTTCTCAGGGACGGGGCACCATCTGGCACCAGCAACCAGACCTCCATGTCTGGCCCATGGACGGGACGCGGAAGACCTAAGTGGCCTACCACCCGTCTTGCACCACCAGTCCACGTAACACAGTTCAGCTAGTTGTGGCATTTTGTATAGGAACCCCTAGTGTCACTACATCAACACAACGTCAAGTGAGTGACAGATAGGGAACATCCTGGTTACTTTCGTAACCTCCGTTCCCTGATGGAGGGAACGAGACGTTGTGTCCCTCTTGCCACAACACTGAACTACCCGCTGAAATGGCCGGGACCTTGTCTCGGCTCCTCAGCACAAAACCTGAATGAGTGGTTGCATACCAGCTCCTTTTATACCCGTATGTCCGGGGGAGTGGCATGCAAATTCCACTCGCCAATTCCCATAGGCCTTTTTTAAAAAAGCAGGTGTTTGGGGCTCCCAAGAGTGACCCCTAGTGTCACTACATCGACACAACGTCTCATTCCCTCCGTCAGGGAACGGAGGTTATGAAAGTAACCAGGACGTTTGGCACTTGCTCTGCATGAGTCACATATATACACACAACAACACAGAAAGTTAAATTTTGAAAGTAACCCAGAAATGGTTGGTCTAGGGCATATATCTATTGATCTGTATACATAAATATTTGTATAATGTGCCCAGAATAAATGGCTGGTATCTGAGACTCTTTCACTTATAGTTGGCTCTCTCTGTTGATGGTTGGATTTAAGTCATATTTAATCATAATAGAAACTTAATCCCCATCCTTTAATACAACCTACGTCCTATATCTAAAACAAATAGTAGTCCTATCAGTTTCTCCCACTGGAACTTGAAGTCTAAGCATGGCTGAAGATGGCACAAAATTTAAAAAGTCAATGCTCACCCACATGTGTAACTCATGTGTAACTCACCCTTATTTCGACGTTCATCATCATATCAACAGATTTCATGGATTCATTTAGGCCCTTACATGATTTTATATTTTGTTTTTATTATAGGTAATGACAAAACATATAAGCATAATATTTAATCAGAAATTTGAACTTTTGTCTTATATATATGGGTTAAGATTAACATTTTAACTTCTATTGTCACTGTTCAAAGCAAGTGTCGCAAAATTTTCTATATTTTAAACAAAAATATTTTCCACCTTTCTGTGTAAAATTATAAACTGTATATACAGTACATTCACAAATCTGGGCCATAATCACAATTATGACTAATGTCGAGTTAAATCATCATAAATATCACATCGATTCTCACCTGACTGTTCACGCTTAAATGTTTAATTTACACGTCAAAGTGGCCAAGATTGCTGTGTCAGATTTACTGTGATTTTTGCTGTTTACATTGTCATAAAAAAATAAAATAATAATAATTACAAAAACAAAAAAAACAAAAAAAAAATTTGTGCCACATTTGGAGTAAAATGGAGACAGTTTGCATTACTTCCTCTGGCTGGGCCTTTCTAGCTGCTTCTCAGAGCTGCGTGTTTGTGTATTTCTGTAAGTATATTTATGTGGGTGCTGGGCAGCCTTGAGTTGGAGCAGAGGGCTGGAAAATAGCTTATCAGGTGAACTGGAGTGTGAGGTTGCAGATAAATGAAAAGGCACTTGGCAAAGACCATGAAGAAAGCTTCTGGAGTTAGAAAAATGCTGCTGAATGTACAGTACGATATGCATTGTCCCTTTGAAGAGCTTTTCAAAAAAGCGGTTTGCTCTATAATATACTCATCAAATCAAGAGAAAGACAGAAGTTTAAAGTCTGTTGGGTGAATTCACTAAATTGCTGCACCATTTTGCCTACAGTATTTCAGCACAAAAACCTGCCTTATTCACAAACAATCCAGTTTCACCAGGCACTAAATGCATAATTATGTAAATTAGGCTTATTATAGGTTGTAATTAAGGTAAAATAAAAATAAAAAAGGGAATTAGTCCAGATGTGCGGTGTAGTCGAAGGCACTTTCTCCATTTTAAAAAGCTTCAGGTGGTGCAGTCATGTCGTACAGTCCCATAAAGTATGCCCGATCACAGTAGTCTGCTGCAGGTGTGTTACTAGGGTTGGAAGAGATAAGCAGCTTAGCCCCCATTTACATTGCATGAATGACTATTCACTAGTTAACTTAAAATCCTAAAATTAGGATTAACTGAATTAGAAGTCTGGCCCTTTAAATAACTTTCTGCATAAATCAATCTACTTCTCATTTACTGGTCTGTCATGGGTCATGTCATACCTCCTGAGCTCTCTATCTTCTCCTGACTTGCAGTGTCTTGTCAGTTTTCTGAAAAATTTAGTTATTTTCTGCATTTCTTCACATCTGAAAATATTATTTATAATATGGTTTAAGGTGTCAACCTACATGTAGCATAATCTCTAAGCAATGTACTACAAGGCTACAAGCATATTTATTTGGGCAAAGAGGTTAATTAACTGAGGTGCAGCAAGACTTACCTCTGATTTAACTGGATAGCTTGCTGAGGTCAAGTGAGAACTACTGATTTGTCCAACATTAGGTCATTAATGTTACAGTAACTGATGTTATCAGACAGCTACCTAGTTGGCTATATCAAACCTAGTTAAAATATGATCTAATATCTATCTCTTTGAAATGTACAAGAACAGCGTTCCGTTACAATGTATGTGTATTAATATAAACATTCATACCGTATTTCATTGAATAACTTTAATTAATTTTCCCCAAATGATGTTCAAGTTCATCATTTTGCATAATTCCTTTAGTAAATTAGGGTCTAAAACAGCTAATTGTTCTTGGTAAATTCCGTTAAAGAATGAAAGAGAAACATCAGATCTAGCAACAACTAACATTATGAATCAGCAGCCATTCTGTGTTGATAAGGCCAGTGCATTGTCAGAATGTGTCATATTACTCTTTATATCATCTCTTTCATTTTAGACTAACTGGGAAAATATGAAGGCAATAAAACACATGACCTTTCCCTGACTAATCACATAGGCTACAAGCATACACTGCTTATCTGCCTCTGTACTAACACATCTGTTAGTGATATATTGAAGCTGCTGTCTGTTTACGGTTCAATAAAGTTTATACCATAATTGAGTGTCAGATTGTCCTGTTGGGAATAGTACAGTCCTGCTTTTATAACATTGCTGTGAACGGGTAAACAATAGCAGCTTCACTAAACACAGTTGCCCAAGAGACACGCTAACATCTGTATTAAATATAATAATTTACTGTATATAATACAATAATTTGTCACACCAGATGATGAGAAGCTGTCGGTGAAGATACAGCTCATTATGAGCTTATGCTGGCCAAGAGAGATGGAATATCAGAGCAGATCACAGTGTAAACATTGCGTTTTATGATCTTCACCAGAATGGAACCCTAGAAGAGTCATTCTGGGATGTTGACCTTGAACTCAACCTTATGGTGTCATTTTAATCAGGATGGACAAATCATTCAAACAGGAATTTCTCAAATGACTGAATGCGACTTGTGTCTTGCATAATATTGAATTTTCCATTACTGCCATGCCTTTCTTTTCAGGTCATTATTCAGACTGAATGTGTCCTTTGGACAAGTGTCCAAAGTTTCAAGGTTTCAAGGTTAATGTTCTATCCTTAGTAGCTACTTTGTGCTGTAACTGGTCATTATGTTAAAGTTAAAACTCACATCAGTTCACAGCAGGGGAAACCTCACTTACAAGATTAGCTGAATTGGGAGCTGAATAATCAAAAAGACTACTTTGGTTAACAAGTTTTGCCAGCTAAACTTCACTGGTGAACAGTATGGCTATGCTAGTACAGCACATCAGCTAGACCAGCATCAAACCAGCTAGACCAGCATCAAACCAGCTAGACCAGCATGGAAATCGATGCTGGTCTAAGATGGACTTTTCAGAAGGGTATTCTACCAATTTAGTTTACAAAGTCTGAGGGTCACAACCTCTGACTCAAACCCTATCCTTACCCGTAATGGAAAAGTTTTTGCATTTTTAGAATTTAAAAACATTATTTGCTTTATTTATAAATTGTTGTCCAAATAGTTGTCTATTAATTGTCCACTTATTATACAAATGAGAATGTCCACAAATTATATATATATATATATATATATATATATATATATATATATATATATATATATATTTTATTTTTTCAGATTTAACACACTTCTGGGGACAATTCTGTGTCCAAACCATATCAACGTAAACCCACACATTCACATGACAACCACACCACTCCAATAAATATAGCAATGTACCTTTGCATGGTGAGTGCCAGATTGAAGTTGGCAGACTTTATCTTGTTTTGGGCCTCCAGATGTGTCATCCCCTCCGTGCTGACCCCATCAATGGCCACAATGATGTCACCCTGAATCAGGTTGCTTGTGGCTGCCTTGCTGCCTGGTGTAACCTGACAAACACAAAATAAACTTTTAAATGAAATATTGATAGGTCAGAGCAGTACCAAACACAATAGTTCAACAATAAAAATGCCAAAGTAATAATTTGGTCCATTTTCTTTTTGTCTGTCTCCTCATGGGACTGATAATATAGATTGGATGTGTGAATAAAGCTTCCTTGATACCCTCTCAATAAAATTAGGCTAGTAGAGGAAAAAAAACACACATTGATTTTTAATCCATGAAAGCTGGGTACACGAAGAGATCTCAAAGCACACACTTGGCATGTGGCATGCTTAGTGCAAAAACAGATAATGTGTTCCTACTATCTGCTAAAAATAAGACTGAAATCAAAGAATAAAGTTATGACCCTTAGTCTACAGACACTGAATGAATATTTTGTATTAGCTCTATACAATTAATTCCTATGGTTGCATTTTCTTTCACTTGGTTTATTATTACGTCATCTACTCCAGTGAAATAAATAAATTTTAAGCGTGACATTTCTGGGGTCACTGTATCAGGACGTAGCATGTAGGAGTCTGTGTGGAGTTGACATTTCTTCTAAAAGTGGTGAGTTTTCAGCTGTGTGTTTTGGGTAAGATGTTGCCTCCCCAGCCCACCATCCATTGTGCATTGCCAAGTCAAGAGCAGTCTAATTAGTTGAATACTGTATGCAAATAATACAAATATTAATAAAGCAGATTTCAGTTATGTGCATGCATTTTTCTCTCTTATCTCTCTTGGCTGGATGAGGAAGTTTTGACACCGTTATATTTAGCTTCCTAAGGGACTATTACTAAAACTCCTTTGGAAAGTGTGAAGAGCTCTCTGTTTCAGTGTATTATTTGTATTTCCATCTGTTAATAAATGAATGCATGCAAATCTGAGCCTAGGCTTTAGACTCAGAGGTGCCAATTTTGCAAAGCCTGTTTCAAGTGCCTGAGAATTAGTTAACAAGCATAATGAGAGAATGATAAATACAGTGTGGTCCAAAGGTCTGAGACCACTATTTGCTTCTATTTGCATTCTTTGTTAATTTAAAACAAAAGTTTTTCATTACAAATTATATCATTTTTAGAAAAAACAATTTGAGTTAACAGTGTGATTTAAAACCAGCATTTTGTTTGAATAACGGAATTTGTTTATATTTTATATGTCCCTCTATTGCTTTAATGACAGCATGCACTTGGGTTGGAATGGGCTTCACATTTGATCTGATTATTTTTTCATGAAACCAAAGACCAAAGAGGTTTATCACAGTACATTTTCCGAATTAGCTTATACCTCTTTCTGTTGCCTGTTTGTTTATTAAATAACAATCATAGCATCAGTTCAGGCAGGTCACGTTGAGTCAAACTCACAATCAGCTGACGCTCAGTGTCAGATTGTCCTACCAATACAATACAGATGCTTCTCAGAGTGGTCCTATTTAAGTCCTCCATTTATTCATTGCCTTAGCTGCCTTTCAATTGCATTGATGCAAGCTGCAATTAACACCCTCCTCCATCCACAGCTCCACTTCTTGTATGGCAGTGTCACAGTTCCGGCATTTGTGCCGGCTCATACTGTTGTTTGTTTTTCTCTCTCCCTCGTGTCTCACAGGTGGATCACGCGTGATCAGCATTTTGATGGGAATGCTGATCGTTCCTAGGGAGGTGCTGATCATGGAAATGATTTACTCGCCCGTTCCACCTGCTTCTCATTGACCTCACTCCCTACTTATTCCTTGTGTTTTCCCTCTTTCTTTGCCAGTTTATTGTTTGCTCTCAAGTGTAAACCGTGCTCTCTTGTTTAGTTGGAGATATGTCTGTTGGTTGCCTGTCTCTAGAGGTGTGGTTACCTTCCTGTTCGCCGTCGCCTTCACCTGTATTGTCACACAGTCCCCTTGGAGGAGGATTACTTGGTCTGCCCGCGTGTCGGGGGAGAAACTCACCTGGGCTTTGCTTCGCACCACACCAGCTTCAACGGACTCTCATGGCTGCATGTGAAATGGCAGCCAGCTGGCAGGTAGCTGTGCAGTGGGTAAACCTCACTCCCCTGGCCTCAAGAGGTGCACTAGCGACTGACACTAGAGGCTGTAGCCTTTAGCCTCCTTGTTAGCCCGCCCGCCTCCCACACCAGAGATGCTGGTTCGAATCCCGTTCGGCGCGGGTCGAGCAGGACCAGTTACAGATGGGTGGGCGGAGAATTTACCAGGACATAACCATACCACCAACACCAACAGATTGCTTTAATTGTCTTTAAGTTAATAAAAGTATTCAAGTCAAGTATTAATTTGACTGAAGTAGTCCTTACTGAAATGTAGGTTAATGTGATTATGCTTTCAGCTACCAATAAATGTGTAGTACTCTCAATGCATGTTTAAATCCATTCAACATAATTAGTGCAGAAAATGTGACTAGGTCAACAAACTTGGTGTGAGCCTGATAATTATAATACCTTGCATTGAATGGCTACTGTGTATAATATCTTTAAAAAAGTATGAATATATATCAGTTATGTTTCCACAACTGTGGTCACATCCACACTGTGGATGATCTTAACATTATAACTTAATCCCAAACTGGAGATCTTCTATCCTCTGGCA
Source organism: Myxocyprinus asiaticus (assembly GCF_019703515.2). NCBI lineage: Eukaryota > Metazoa > Chordata > Actinopteri > Cypriniformes > Catostomidae > Myxocyprinus > Myxocyprinus asiaticus. The sequence continues at coordinate 25,769,443 of NC_059364.1, forward strand.
CAAATTCACAAATAACTGAAGTCTGCCTCATATGCTTACTACGGTGCAGGCCTGTAAAAATAAACCATGCTAGGTTTAGCAAAAAATAAATGCTGGCATCAAGGATAATGATATACCCATAGGAAAAAAGATCACAAATGAGATCTCTTTAATAACTCAGTTCTTTCTCTTAAATAGCAATGAGGTTAAAAGGAGAGCAAATGGTCACCTTGTGTCTTCTGAGATTGTGACTTCTGAGAAACAGATCCCAGTAATTTCATACATGTTTCCTCTAGAGTTTCTGAAGAGACCTCAACAATTTCTCACTTTGTACTCAGAATTGCTAGGATAACAAATTCTGTATCAAAACTCAGAGGTCAAATTGAGGTCAACTTAAATGTAAAAAAAATTCTTCCGAGACCAAATTATCCAAAGTCTAAATGGGAGGTTATTTAATTGAAACATCTAGTCGCTGTAGTTTGAGTTTTTATTGCAAAGGGCATAAATCTCTTAAACTCTCATCTTCCACAATATATTAAAAGTGGCTATCCACTTTCCTAAAGCAATCATGAAGCAGCATTAAACTTCACATAAAAAGTGCTTGCAGAGATCCTGTTTTGCTTTTAGCGCTGGCACAGTCCACGTAATGATACTTCATCCATATTGTCTTTAATGCAAATTGTCTGGAAATGCTAATGCTTCACTCCAGTAGGTCGTGTGAATGCTGCTTATTACAAATCCCATCTGGGTTTTTGTTAAAAAAATTACGGTTAACTGGTCCTTTCTCCATCACTCGATCAATGACACGGAAATCAATGTTGTGTCTGTTTTTGAGGTGTGTGCGTTAATAATAAGACAACATGCTTAAATACTGTAAAAGCAAAGAAATAAGTATATATACGTATTACTCATTCAAAAAAATATCAGTCTGTGCACGCCAATGTTATCAGGAGTGATACAATTTTGTCGAGATGCTTTGCATGTGTAGTGGAGACAGTGTTAAGCCAGCAACTTGAAACTGATTTATAAAACATCTATAAAACATTCTCTGTGACCACACAATTCAGATTTAGATGTTTTTACTCAATGCACTGATAGTGTTGCTTTGTGCTGGGTTTAGCAAAACTAACGGCAAGAGGAAAAGGAAGGGAGCATGGGAAAACAAAGGCTTTGAGAGAGTGAGGGGGATTACTTGGCCTGGCACACAAACATGCATTAACTCTCCACTCTCAGCTCATTCCAATTGATGCCTGGGTGAATGAGTGGCTGATATGCCAGCTCAAATCTCCTGCTCACTCAAAACAGCACAAAGCAGCTGTTCTACGGGTCAAGTAAATCACAGGGGGAAAAGTAAGCCACAGAGAAAACTAAAGAGGAAGATAGAGAGAGCAAGAGAGAGAGGGAGAATAATACATTTTATCTTTGTTATCTTTCATCAAAATGTAATAACATGCTCAGCATCTGAAATGACTTCCCTTTTCAGCTGACGTCATTAAGACCTCTTAGCCTATTTATTTCCAAACACCTGTAATAAATACTTTTCATTATCTAATCAATTCCTGGTGGAAAAAATCAAGTTGTGCCCTACATTTCTTTCTTTTATTGAATATACTGTTTTACTCAGAGACAGGTATGTAACATTTGATTATGTAACTTTCAGTATGATTCAGATCCTGCATTAATGGAAACAAATATTTAAGTAAACACATTAGGGTCTGCACTACCCATGATTTGAAATACGTTTACATTTATTAATTTGGCAGACGCTTATCCAAAACGACTTTCAAAAGAGGAACACATAAGCGAATCATCTAAGGAGAGAGTGGTACGAAAAGTGCCATATTACAAAGTTTCACTAGCATCAGAATAGCATTCAAAGCAGATTAAAGTGCAACAAGGAATGTTTTTTTTAACAGTAAATAACAGTCATGGTGTCTAAATATCTGAAAAGGTGAAGATGATCAGTTACATAATACAGAAGTAGCATTACTTACTCATGTTTGAGGCCTGAGTACTTAACCAGATGGGCTCATTTATGCTAACAAGACCAAAAAGAATCCGATACCATTTGAACGCAATGTGACCCAATACTCCACCCCCCTCAGAGAGTGGTGTATCACCCCCATATAAGAGCTGAGTAAACCTGCCCAAGACCAAACTATTAAAACACATGTAAACAGACCAGAATTCAAGAGTTTAACAAACCACATCAAAGTTAAATTGATGAGTTGTCTGAGAACAAGCTTTAGTGAAAAACACTCCAGATTTTTTAATGCTGGAATGAAGCCTGTGGTTTTGGTGGATCTACATACTGTTAGTATCTATAGCCCTTACAGTCTATGCCAGCAGAGCTGACTTGACCTTCAACAGCCATCTAAAAACAGCTCTGCCTGTCAGCAGCACTAGCTACAGGCTCTCATGGAACAGAACAAGACAGGGGACTTGCTGGCTACTGGTATGCAGAGGATTGTTTGAGACATTAGTGTGATGGATAAAACCCTAAGTGAGGGTCCCACACCTTGTAACATCTCTGGGAGGCTTTCTGATGGAGCATTTTTGTTTCAATTCTGACTATATACACTTCGTTTTATTAATCTATTAATTTATTATTCATGAAACATAAACATTCCATAAGGAACAGACTGAACTGATTGACGAACAATGGAATGATGGAAGTCTATGAGCTACAAAGCCATCAAATTTTGATCTTGTTACTATGCAAATTTACACATAATAGGGGAGAGTTGTCACACTTTTTAGTCCAGTGAATATTTAGTCCAGTAAGTTTATTTCTGAAGGTCAATTTCTGTAGGTACTGTACATACCCTTGGCTACAAAAAACAAAAAAAACATGTTTTGTCAAGATCTTGAAAAAAGGTTTCCCTTTTGTGACAATATGCCCCAATAGCAGGGTGTGTTGTCACTATTTATGGGATAAGCTGTCACAATGGAACCTGCCTTTAAATTGCCTAGGCTTTCTGGCTTTTGAAACACCAAACAACCAAATGTAAATTTAGAGCTATAAAAGTTAAAACGTTAATGCATTCGATTAATTAAAAAAAGTTTAACAAGTACATTTTTCTTAATTGCAGTTAACACATTTACTGTTAATAAAGCATAAAACAGCATAAACACTGGTTGGAGTAGGGCGGAACCTTTAGGATGTGACCGCCCGGAGTCATTACACTGACAAACACACCACAAACACACATATCAGCTGTGTTAGTCAACAAACGATAGGGAAAGGAGCTCTTAACATTATTTGTTGCACAAAACAAGCCCAAATGAGACTTGTGATGAAAGTACTTTGCAGCATCTGTAATGCACAATTTAAATACCACAGAAGCATGTCTAGTCTTAACTATCAAGAAAATGCAGAATGTGACGTTTGCAAGCGCTTTTCATGTGGAGTTCAAAGCGGCGCTTGATGCTGGTGTTGACAACCTGACACGAATGAATGCGGCTGCACGATTGCTTTAGCAAAGGGGATAGCCACAGTCTGCCAGCTTATTAATATTGTGGAAGATGAGTGTTTTGCATCGCATTGCAATGAGTATGCAATAGGAATGCACCGATACCACTTTTTCTCTTCCGATCCGATTCCGATATCGGACATCAAATATCGGCCAATACCGATCCCGATCCGATACCAGTGTTGTTGTTGTTGTTTTTTTTTTTTTTTGCATTATCAGTTTAGAATATCTTTACATTATTGTGTGGAACTAATTGGGTGTGCTCTTTAACATGTAAAGAAACACAAACCTCTAACTACACGTTATTTCAATATAAATGTTTTGCTTATTAAGAAAAACTTTATTGATAACTAGTATACTGCATAATGTAGCAGCAAAATTAACAGTAATTTCAGTATAAGTCATCAGTAGAAAAGCTGTTTTTTTAATTATTTTTTTTAACTTGTATCTGGACTTTAAAGGATTCAGATCTCTTTTTTGTTCAATTTAGTTGTAAGATATCAGCTCACTTTTCATTCACACAGTTATTTTTTGGAACCCATTCAACTTAAATATTATTATAATTTGTAAACAAATGATAATAATAATATATTATAATAGTAATATATAGTAACATATCTCAATCATGCACCTTTAACTTTTAAACCTCACGCTTTTATTATGATATTCTGAACTCTCCAGGGAGTCCTGTATGTGTCTGTTTGTAGGTTCACAATTCGCTTCTTATTCAAATTCTGGTAAAAAAAGCACCTCCAGTGCCGTTCTAAATGCATATAAGTGAACCAAACTATTGAGCATCTACATCTGAGATGTTGTTCGTGAGTAGTGCTCAAATATTGCGCACCACTGTGAAGGCTAAAAATAGCCGCGTGTTTGTGTGTAAACAGAGCAGCAGCATTCAATAATGCGCTGGAGCTGTGTGTGCATTTTATATATTTACTTATTAAACACAACCTTTTGTGATTCACAGAGCTATCGCATGTCTTCAGTTGGCTTTGAATAAAACGCACGAGTCATATGAACAACTTGAATTGTGTTTTTATAGTTTTTTTTGAGCTTGACAGTAACGAACATGACTAACACACAGTATCGGATTTGGATCGGGCTTGTCGGACCGATACCCGATCCATTTAAAAACATCAGTATCAGAGCCGATGCTGATCCAGGTATCGGATCGGTACATCCCTAGTATGCAACCTATGTGGAGATTAGTTCTTTCAATCAGTCCACCTCCCACTTAGAATCAGCAAAACATTTAATGTTACTTGAACTGGTGCTATTTTAGTGCATTTCTTTATGCTGTGGAAGATTTTGTTTGGAAAATGTTAAAGCAATATTGTTAAATAGTAGGGCTGAAATGATTAGTCGACGTTATTGACAACGTCGACAATAAAAAATTGTCGACAAAATTTTTTGTTGTCGAATAGTCGTTTGATCTCATTTAACGTAACATGAGATCATATGAAACTCTAATTATGACGCTCGAGAGCAGCACTGCAGTTCGCGCCTGACTGAGGAGAGGAAGAATTACACAGCTCACAGTCCAGATGCACTCTAAATTTTCCAAGCAGCATCAGCTGATGTAGATCGCAAAGTATGAGGGAATTATAATACAAAAATACAAAAATAAGTAAATACAGAAGCACTCTCATTGCGGAATAAGTGGAGCTGGAGCTGGCGCTCCACTGAAGCAAAACTTGCTTGTCAAGTGTCTTTAAAGGAAACACCCCGGCATTACCTCTTAAATACAGTTCAATTTAATGCGTTATAGCTTTATTAATGTTCATGTAAATAACTACAAACTCCGAAACTGGCATTTCTCTGTGCGGTCAGTGCCTCTTCTATGAGTTGTGCAAATGTCCTGATCAAAGGGGGAGAGATTGAAACTGCACCCGGCTGGGGGCCTACGTAGCTCAGTGGTAAAAGACGCTGGCTACCACCCCTGGTGTTCGCTAGTTCCCAGGGTGTGCTGAGTGACTCCAGCCAGGTCTCTTAAGCAACCAAATTGGCCTGGTTGCTAGGGAGGGTAGAGTCACATGAGGTAACCTCCCCGTGGTTGCTATAATGTGGTTCGTTCTCGGTGGGGCGCGTGGTGAATTGAGCGCAGATGCCGCGGTGGATGGCGTGAAGCCTCCACACGCGCTATGTCGCCGTGGCAACGTGCTCAACAAGCCACGTGATAAGATGCGCGGGTTGATGGTCTCAGACGTGGAGGCAGCTGGGATTCATCCTCCGCCACCCAGATTGAGGGGGAATCACTACGCGACCATGAGGACTTAAAAGCGTACTGGGAATTGGGCATTCCAAATTGGGTGAAAAAGGGGACAAATAAAAAAGAAAAAAAAAGAAACTGCACCCGGCTGATTCGTGGAGACACTCATCCCTCGAGCGGGCGCGCTTGCTGCAACTAGATTATAACGTGATAGCTCGTGACTTATTGAATCATCATAAATGGTCACTGTGCATTTCTTATCATGAAGAAAATTGGCAATACTCAGCTTTATTAATGAGAGAGAGTTTTTTTTTAAAGAAAGGTGAATAGAAAGGTGAGAGAGGGTAGTCTTCACCCCATTACACACTACAACAAAATACATTTTTGATTTTGCTTGTTTTCCAATATAAATATCTAAAATGGTTATCTGATAATGTTTAATATAATATTAAAAATAAAAATATTAAAATATCTAAAAATCCTTAAAAAAAAAAAATGCATTCACCTGAGAAGCAGCATATAAGATATTTAGACTTGCTGTTAGAGAATAGATCTTGAATATAAGTATATTTTGTCTTTACTGCACTCGCAGAAGTATAACCAAGTGAAAAAATACACTCATATACAAAATACATTATATTTAAGATACATTCTCTTAAAGCAAGTCTAAATATCTTATATGTTGCTTCTCAAGTAAATGTATCTTGTTTTAAGGATTTTTAGACAATTTTAAATGGAAAACGAGACAAAAACTCTAACAATAGGATTTTTTGCAGTGAATTTCTTTACTGAATTCAACTTAATAAAAAGTATTTTTTCCCTTTAATTCAGTGAATGTCATTTAGTGGTATTTTTAAAAGATGATTTTGTCCTCTTTACTGTTAGTAAGCACGTTTAATACAACCTTTTAAGTCTGGGCACAAACTGAATAATCAGTTAAGAGCTAATGATTAGTCATTGCAATAATCACAGAATAGTCTGAAAATCGTTCTAATAATCTTTAGTTGCAGCCCTATTACATAGTGTTTTGTTTTCTTTCCTAAGAAGGAAATAAGTGCATTTTGACAGGAAAAGAAGTATAAATGGAGTCAAATTTGAGTACTTTCAAAAGCTGCGGTTAATCGCGAGTAACTAAAAATTATGCGATTAATCGCGATTAAAAAATTTTACCGACGGACAGCACTATGTAAAATGTAACACACACAAACATCAAACTATTGCTTTGGCCAATAAATACTTAGTATAATTAGTATTTTAAAACACATGTAAAATTTGACAACTAAAAATGTGAAAACCTGACCTGACATTATAAATATACCCTTGTCCTGGGAACATCGTTTAACTTTTCAGTTAACCCTTTTCAGAACCTTGCCTGAATGCATTCTAGTATTGTTTGATTGCGTTCACTTGTTCACAGCTATAGCAATATATAATTTATACAAAAAAATCTCATCTTGGTTATAAGTTACCAACAATGAAAAACAGAAAAGGCCACTGTAGCCCCTCTTTTTTATCAGCTTGCACTTTGGGAAAGAAAATGCATTTACCCACTTCAAATATCAAGAATGTTTGTGTTCATCTGCCAGCTTAAATCTTTCAGCCATTTCTGAAGACTGACTAGAATTAACCATTTTCTTTCACCCATTTGAGAACAGGCTTGTGAAGAAATGTCATAAGCAGTCCAACATTGGAAAGTCACAAAAAAAAAATCTACACTGTTGGGAACACTCTAATCAGGGGTTTTGCGCTACTTTTATATCTCAAAACAACAACTCAGAATGTTGTCCAAGTGAAGAGACTGACACATTTGTGTCGTTAAATCCAACACATTCATAGTATTAATGCAGATCAAATTCAGGCCACCCATAAAACTCAATCTTCACAAGCTTTAACTGGATGCTCCTTGAATGCCATGTGAATGAGAGTGGCCCTTAATTTGAAACTTCCAAATTTGAGCACCCGAATTCCAGCTCACAGAGGGGAGATACTATTCCACCAGTTGCTACTCTAAGGTAAGTAAAAAGAGCCCACAATAACATCATGCTGTCATTTATATGCACCTACTGCATCTCCCTAGCAAGTTAAAGTTTTGTAAGATCATAAACAGTGGATCCCCATTGACATTTAACTGTAACATCTTTTCAAAACCAAATGCATTTCTAATGAAACCACCGTGTCCAATGAAATGTCACACAGCTTCAGCACAAAGTATGAGGAAATGTATTGCTGGGTAACCCCACAACTTTTCTCTTCTGCATAGGGGGTCCTCACTTCAAATTCCACACCCCCACTTAATACAAGAGAACAAATGGTTTTGTCATCTATGCAATGCATGCTAGTGTGACATTAATGTGACAATTGTTAAAACTTCCCTAAACATTTCCTTTAATCAAGCTGAGACAGCTCCTGTACAATAATGAGCACAAATGCTTAATTACTCATTTTGTAGTCTCCATAATTACAGGATACACATTTTCTAAATGTAAGAACCTCTAAATTTGCATAGTTTTAATTGGCATTGTGACTTTTGAAATACATTTTTACAACTTATTTTTACACAGCTGTCCTTTTAAAACATACACAACAAATTTTGCCATTTGCTAATATATTTTTGTTACCGTTTGTTGTCCAGTACATTCTCCAAATACAAGTATTTTTTTTCCTTAGCAGTTCCTTTTCAGCCAAACCACCCAGAGGTATTTATATCCCTCATCTGCTGCTTTCAATTTGAACTGAATTGCAATTTTATGCTTTCTGTGTGCCATCTGTTACAGTCTAAACTGCTCTCAGCCAAGAGAAACACTCATTTAAGCACCTAGCTCTAAATGAGGGAACACACAGTGATATACAGTAATTTCACCCAATTCAGAAAGCTAGAAAAAAGTTCCTTATATCATGATATTCTTCTGTAAAAATTGAGAAATCAAACAGAAAACAAACAACACACTGTATCATCAGACTGGAAAACAACTCCATGATGGTTTTTCTCTTAACTGTAAAATAAATTAAATAAAAAAACATGGTAATGTCTGTATAACAATCATCTAAAGGTTATAACCACCTGTGACCTGAGCATGACTGCTGTGTTCATTTTCCATTTCTCTTTTTGATTTGTAACTAGTAGCTCCTTATAAACATACAAAATGAAATGTGAGATTCTAAATAATACCAAGCTATATAAAGTTTTTTGTATTATTTTGTATTATTATTATGTTTCCAGGAGTGTTGGTTATTCATGTTTTTAGGCGTTACAGACATTACAGCTGATTTTCAGTAAAGGTGATTTGGAACACTGTGTATTGGGAAAAGCAAAAATAAAAAACTATACAAATAAAATAATTTCACTTGATTTGAATTTTATGTTACAATGTTTTTTTGTTTTTTGTTTTTTTCTACTTTGGCAATGTCTCTCATTGCACAATCAAACAAACAAGTGATAGCAAGTGCTGAAGCTGTTTACCAATCAGAAATTAGCATAATTAATTCTGATGCAAGTAATGGCCAGCATCGTCCAATCACTACCTAGTACCAGCCATGTTAAAATAAAATTATACATTATGAATTCTGAATCTAAGTACTGATTACCATTGTCCCATCCATGTCTGCCAAATATGTTGAGTGGTTCAAATATCATCTGCAGCCTGAAACTGAACTTTTAATCGGAATTTTGGATTGAATGCACTTGGCTTCATATGAAAGCTATAGAATGCTTCCTTGCTCGTTGCTTCCTATTTAGCGAATGACTTAACCTCCAGTTTGCTGTCTGTCTGCGCTGGTCTCAGAACAGTTCGAAATGTACCGTGTTTTCATCCTAACTCCATATAAAGCCTTTGTGAAAATGCACAGTAAAAGTAGAATTTCCTTTGCCTCCACGCATCCTATCACATGGCTTGTTGAGCGCATTACCGCGGAGACATAGCACATGTGAAGGCTGCACGCTATTCTCCGTGGCATCCACACACCCTACTGAGAGCGAGAACCACATTATAGCGACCACGAGGAGGTTACCCCAAGTGACTCTACCCTCCCATGCAACCAGGCCAATTTGGTTGCTTAGGAGACCTGGCTGGAGTCACTCAGCACACCCTGGATTCGAACTTGTGACTCCAGGGGTGGTAGTCAGTGTCTTTACTCACTGAGCTACCAGTAGTTTAGCAGCATGCCGTTTTGCGATAAATCGCTCAAATATTAAAAATGGCATTTTGGATGAAACTAGAGACTATAATTTTTGAATAAAAATTGTATTAGGTTTCTTGCCAGATGTAGGCTAGTTTTGTTGCTGTTTCTCCCAAAGACAAATTCCGCTGTGATCAGCGCAATGTTGTTTTGTCACATGACAAAATGCATTGTGCATTGTGTATAGTGAAGCCAAAATACAAGGTCCACATTTATATGCGGGATCGAACAAGGATAAAGTATGAAGTTGTCTAATTTACATACAGTACAGTACTACATAGTGTTCAGTTCAGTGTACAGTTATTCAACAGCTTCTTTAATAAGAAGGGCATGTTAGTTAACAGCACAGATGTAGCAACAGGTCTAGTACAGTACTGTACCAGATGAGTTAGCATTTAGAACTTAGGCTCCAGCACTGAACTGGAATTTTCACAGGCTGATCATTAGCACCCAGGCTGCCTATCTCCAGTGGCTGGCAAATAATATTAATCTACTTAAGTTACAGAGATCCTCCTCAGACCTACTAATGTGATACTCACAGCAGATGCAAATGTACCGATTCAAATTCAGAATAAGTGAGCTCTTCCTGTCCCATATTTACATGGGGTTCACACATGTGAGGCATTTTCATAGAAAAGCCTCCTGTTGAGCCACCCCCACAGCCAGAGCAAAAGTGAGCTTTGGGTACCACCTGTCATTCCAGAGTGACTGACTAGGC